>NC_088410.1:70419398-70464398 GCF_034236695.1 Oncorhynchus nerka
GCAAAACAACCCAGAGCTACGATATGAATACTTTGAAACTCTGAAACAGTATAAACAAACACTGAAATGCAAGAAATTTAATTATACCAACAAGACACTTGATGAAATTGAAAACGCAATTGACCAAAATCAGTTCTGGGACATGTGGAAGAATTTAAGCATAACAAAGCCACAAGAATTAGCCATACAAGATGTAGGAATTTGGAAAACTTATTTTGATAATCTATACAAAAACATCCCACAAAAAGACTTACAACAGAACCAATTAGAAATTAAAGAAAAATTGAACATCCTTGAATCAGTCATTAAAAACAACCAAAATCCATTAGATTACCCAATAACCCAACAAGAACTAAATGAAAAGCTAAATTCTATTAAATCAAAAAAGGCTTGTGATGTAGACAACATCAGAAATGAAATGCTGAAAAACAGCACACCTGAGTTGCAAAATGCTGTGCTTAAATTGTTCAACATAGTTTTAACTTCTGTCTGGAACCAGGGGCTCATCTCCCCTATCCACAAAAGGGGAGACAAATCAGACCCCAATAATTACAGGGGAATTTGCGTCAACAGTAACTTGGGAAAGATTTTCTGTAGCATTTTGAATTCAAGAATTCAAACCTTTCTTCAAGAAAAAATGTCAAATTGGCTTTCTTCCTAACCATCGCACTACTGACCATATATACACCTTACACACACTAATTAATAAACACGTCCACCAAAAAAAAGAGGGCAAAATCTTTGCTTGCTTTATTGACTTTAAAAAAGCATTTGATTCGATTTGGCACGAAGGGCTATTCTACAAAATTCTACAAAGTGGGCTTGGTGGTAAAGGTGTATGACTTAATAAAATGTATGTACACAGAAAACAAGTGTGCAATAAAAATCAAAAACCAAAGAACAGAATTTTTTTCACAATGTCGAGGTGTGAGACAAGGCTGCAATTTGAGTCCAAATCTTTTCAACATTTATATCAATGAATTAGCAGACATGTTGGACCAATCTCCAGCCCCAGGACTCACACTATTTGACACAGAGGTGAAATACCTGCTATATGCTGATGACTTGGTACTTCTATCACCAACCAAAGAAGGTCTTCAACAAAACATTAATATTCTGGAGCAATATTGCCATAATTGGGCCCTGGCAGTAAATTTCCCAAAAACTAAAATCATGATTTTCCAAAAAAAAACGAGATGTCAGAAACACAAATGTAAATTCACCCTGAACAACACCTTAATTGAACACACAAAAAGTTACACCTACCTTGGTCTGACCATATCTGCATCGGGAAACTTTAATATGGCAGTGAATGCACTCAAAGAAAAAGCCCGCAGAGCAATGTATGCTCATGTATGTCTCAATATCTCAATGGCTCACTGTCTGTCTCTCTCTATTTCTGTCTCTCTGTCTCTCTCTCTGTCTCACTGTCTCTTTGTCTCTCTGTATCTCTCTCTCTCTCTCTCTCTCTGTCTGTCTCTCTGTCTCAATATCTCAATGTATCTCTGTCTCTGTCTCAATATCTCAATGTCTCTCTGTCTCTGTCTCTCTCTCTCAAAGTCTCTCAGTCTGTTCCTGTCTCTCTGCCTCTGTCTCTCTGTCTCTCTCTGTCTCTGTCTCACTGTCTCTCTGTCTCACTTTCTCTCTGTCTCTCTGTCTCTGTCTGTTTCTGTCTCACTTTCTCTCTGTCTCTCTTTCTCTCTGTCTCTCTCTGCCTCCCTGTCTCTCTGTCTCTCTCTGTCTCTCTCTCTGTATCTCTGTCTCTCTGTCTCTCTCTGTCTCTCAGTCTGTTTCTGTCTCACTCTCTCTTTCTCTCTGCCTCCCTGTCTCTCTCTGTATCTGTCTCTCTCTCTATCTGTCTCGGTCTCTCTGTCTCTCTGTCTCTCTCTGTCTCTCTCTGCCTCCCTGTCTCTCTCTCTCTCTCTCTCTCTCTGTCTGTCTGTTTATGTCTCTCTGTCTCACTGTCTCTCTCTGTCTCTCTGTCTCTCAGTCTGTTTCTGTCTCACTGTCTCTCTGTCTCTCTGTCTCTCTGTCTCTCTCTCTCTCTGTCTGTTTCTGTCTCACTGTCTCACTGTCTATTTGTCTCTCTGTCTCTCTGTCTCTCTGTCTCTCTGTCTCTCTGTCTCACTGTCTCACTGTCTCACTGTCTCTTTCTCTCTCTCTGTATCTCTCTCTATCTGTCTCTCTCTCTGTATCTCTGTCTCTCTGTCTCTCTCTGTCTCTCAGTCTGTTTCTGTCTCACTCTCTCTTTCTCTCTGCCTCCCTGTCTCTCTCTGTATCTGTCTCTCTCTCTATCTGTCTCGGTCTCTCTGTCTCTCTCTCTCTCTGTCTCTCTCTGCCTCCCTGTCTCTCTCTCTCTCTCTCTCTGTCTGTCTGTTTATGTCTCTCTGTCTCACTGTCTCTCTCTGTCTCTCTGTCTCTCAGTCTGTTTCTGTCTCTCTGTCTCTCTCTCTCTCTGTCTGTTTCTGTCTCACTGTCTCACTGTCTCTCTGTCTCTCTGTCTCTCTGTCTCTCTGTCTCACTGTCTCACTGTGTCTCTGTGTCTCTGTGTCTCTGTCTCTATCTGTCTCTCTCTGTATATCTCTGTATCTCTCTCTATCTGTCTCTCTCTGTCTTTCTGTCTCTCTCTCTCTCTCCCTCTTTCTCTCTGTCTGTTTCTGTCTCACTGTCCAGTGCATTTGGCTCCCTCTGCTGGTCACTTGCTGTTGTGGTAGTTTCTTCCTGCATTCCCCAGTCAATAGTTGGTCTTTGGCTCGATCTGGACCGGCTACTGGGGGAGGGGTCTGATCTCTTTTGGCTTTTGCTCCACACGGTAATATAACAGATGTAATGGTGATTATGACACGGTAATATAACAGATGTAATGGTGATTATGACACGGTAATATAACAGATGTAATGGTGATTATGACACGGTAATATAACAGATGTAATGGTGATTATGACACGGTAATATAACAGATGTAATGGTGATTATGACACGGTAATATAACAGATGTAATGGTGATTATGACACGGTAATATAACAGATGTATTGGTGATTATGACACGGTAATATAACAGATGTAATGGTGATTATGACACGGTAATATAACAGATGTAATGGTGATTATGACACGGTAATATAACAGATGTAATGGTGATTATGACACGGTAATATAACAGATGTAATGGTGATTATGACACGGTAATATAACAGATGTAATGGTGATTATGACACGGTATTATAACAGATGTAATGGTGATTATGACACGGTAATATAACAGATGTAATGGTGATTATGACACGGTAATATAACAGATGTAATGGTGATTATGACACGGTAATATAACAGATGTATTGGTGATTATGACACGGTAATATAACAGATGTAATGGTGATTATGACACGGTAATATAACAGATGTAATGGTGATTATGACACGGTAATATAACATGTAATGGTGATTATGACACGGTAATATAACAGATGTAATGGTGATTATGACACGGTAATATAACAGATGTAATGGTGATTATGACACGGTAATATAACAGATGTAATGGTGATTATGACACGGTAATATAACAGATGTAATGGTGATTATGACACGGTAATATAACAGATGTAATGGTGATTATGACACGGTAATATAACAGATGTAATGGTGATTATGACACGGTAATATAACAGATGTAATGGTGATTATGACACGGTAATATAACAGATGTAATGGTGATTATGACACGGTAATATAACAGATGTAATGGTGATTATGACACGGTAATATAACAGATGTAATGGTGATTATGACACGGTAATATAACAGATGTAATGGTGATTATGACACGGTAATATAACAGATGTATTGGTGATTATGACACGGTAATATAACAGATGTAATGGTGATTATGACACGGTAATATAACAGATGTAATGGTGATTATGACACAGTAATATAACAGATGTAATGGTGATTATGACACGGTAATATAACAGATGTAATGGTGATTATGACACGGTAATATAACAGATGTATTGGTGATTATGACACGGTAATATAACAGATGTAATGGTGATTATGACACGGTAATATAACAGATGTAATGGTGATTATGACACAGTAATATAACAGATGTAATGGTGATTATGACACGGTATTATAACAGATGTAATGGTGATTATGACACGGTAATATAACAGATGTAATGGTGATTATGACACGGTAATATAACAGATGTATTGGTGATTATGACACGGTAATATAACAGATGTAATGGTGATTATGACACGGTATTATAACAGATGTAATGGTGATTATGACACGGTAATATAACAGATGTAATGGTGATTATGACACGGTAATATAACAGATGTAATGGTGATTATGACACGGTAATATAACAGATGTATTGGTGATTATGACACGGTAATATAACAGATGTAATGGTGATTATGACACGGTAATATAACAGATGTAATGGTGATTATGACACGGTAATATAACAGATGTAATGGTGATTATGACACGGTAATATAACAGATGTAATGGTGATTATGACACGGTAATATAACAGATGTAATGGTGATTATGACACGGTAATATAACAGATGTAATGGTGATTATGACACGGTAATATAACAGATGTAATGGTGATTATGACACGGTAATATAACAGATGTATTGGTGATTATGACACGGTAATATAACAGATGTAATGGTGATTATGACACGGTAATATAACAGATGTAATGGTGATTATGACACGGTAATATAACAGATGTAATGGTGATTATGACACGGTAATATAACAGATGTAATGGTGATTATGACACGGTAATATAACAGATGTATTGGTGATTATGACACGGTAATATAACAGATGTAATGGTGATTATGACACGGTAATATAACAGATGTAATGGTGATTATGACACGGTAATATAACAGATGTAATGGTGATTATGACACGGTAATATAACAGATGTATTGGTGATTATGACACGGTAATATAACAGATGTAATGGTGATTATGACACGGTAATATAACAGATGTAATGGTGATTATGACACAGTAATATAACAGATGTAATGGTGATTATGACACGGTAATATAACAGATGTAATGGTGATTATGACACGGTATTATAACAGATGTAATGGTGATTATGACACTGTAATATAACAGATGTATTGGTGATTATGACACGGTAATATAACAGATGTAATGGTGATTATGACACGGTATTATAACAGATGTATTGGTGATTATGACACGGTAATATAACAGATGTATTGGTGATTATGACACGGTAATATAACAGATGTAATGGTGATTATGACACGGTAATATAACAGATGTAATGGTGATTATGACACGGTAATATAACAGATGTAATGGTGATTATGACACGGTAATATAACAGATGTATTGGTGATTATGACACGGTATTATAACAGATGTAATGGTGATTATGACACGGTAATATAACAGATGTAATGGTGATTATGACACGGTAATATAACAGATGTATTGGTGATTATGACACGGTAATATAACAGATGTAATGGTGATTATGACACGGTATTATAACAGATGTAATGGTGATTATGACACGGTATTATAACATTTGATGGACAAACTCATTGAGAAAGTGGAGATGTTGATGTGGGTAGCGTTGTGTGTGTGTGTGTGTGTGTGTGTGTGTTGATGAGTTATTGAAAAATAGCTGTCTTGACAGGCAAGCTACAACAGACAAAGATGATCAATAGTTGTGTGTTTGTAGTTGTGAGTAGCATAGTTGTGAATGAGATGGTGTCTGTATGGGGTGTGGCGTAGCGTGTCATAACACGGGCTGATTGACAGCACTGTGTGTGTCGCCATGGTAACAGGTGGCGTCGTGGACCGAGCAGGGATCAGGCAGCACCTGCAGCACCTGGCCCAGAGTGGAGCAACACCTCAGACCACTGTAGCCAGAGCCACAGCAACGAGGGTAAACACATTTCCATTGGAGTCATTTAGCACCCAGAGCCACAGCAACGAGGGTAAACACATGTACATTGGAGTCATTTAGCACCCAGAGCCACAGCAACGAGGGTAAACACATTTACATTGGAGTCATTTAGCACCCAGAGCCACAGCAACGAGGGTAAACACATTTACATTGGAGTCATTTAGCACCCAGAGCCACAGCAACGAGGGTAAACACATTTCCATTGGAGTCATTTAGCACCCAGAGCTACAGCAACGAGGGTAAACACATGTACATTGGAGTCATTTAGCACCCAGAGCTACAGCAACGAGGGTAAACACATTTACATTGGAGCCATTTAGCACCCAGAGCCACAGCAATGAGGGTAAACACATTTCCATTGGAGTCATTTAGCACCCAGAGCCACAGCAACGAGGGTAAACACATTTACATTGGAGTCATTTAGCACCCAGAGCCACAGCAACGAGGGTAAACACATGTACATTGGAGTCATTTAGCACCCAGAGCCACAGCAACGAGGGTAAACACATTTACATTGGAGTCATTTAGCACCCAGAGCTACAGCAACGAGGGTAAACACATTTACATTGGAGTCATTTAGCACCCAGAGCCACAGCAACGAGGGTAAACACATGTACATTGGAGTCATTTAGCACCCAGAGCTACAGCAACGAGGGTAAACACATGTACATTGGAGTCATTTAGCAGACACTCTTATCCAGAGTGACTTACAAGGGTACATTTTCACCTACTTGGCTCAGGGATTTTTAACCTAGTTGGCTCTGGGATTCGACCAGCAACATTTTGGCTACTGTGGTGGAAAATCGGTTCAAATATGACACAATCAAGAACTTTGTGAAAATCAATAGGCTTTTAATAAAAAGGTATCGCAAGCCGGAGTGGTCCGCTGAACACACACTCTTTTTCAGAGCACTCGCTCTGAGTTATACCATACCACATAAGTCCCTCCCATATGCAAATGAAGTTACATCCCAATCCGTGCATCCTGCTTGTTCAGCCCAATAACGCCCATATCTGCTTTCCGTCAGATTATAATGATGACAAGACCCTTGCTTTGTCCCTGCACTCAGCTCAATGCGTTCTTCTGTATGTGTGTTATCTAAGGTCAGCAGACTATGTGTCTCCTCTGTTTTTAGCGTGCTCAGCTATACTAAAAATACTATACATTCCTCTATTTTATAGGCTTGCTTTGTCCCTGCATTTAGCTCAATGTGTGTCTTTATCTTGGATCAGCAGACTATGTGTCTCCCCTGTCATTCCTTCAGCATCTCCATGTCCTAAGAATATATGAGTTATGTCTTTAATCCATCAGTTGGTCATTTGGCTGACCCCCTCCTTTGTATATCCCTCTGACCTTTGTATGTCCAGCTATTCTAGGCGTCTATGTGTCTCCATTTTTAGTGTTTCCAGCTGTCCCATACTCTTATGGCCTTACTCTGGCTTCCTGTCCTATACAATAGATAATGCCTTTTACCAGAATGGCAAATGTACTCTAAGTGTATCTTTCTTTTGTGTTACATTCATATATGATTTTCCATATATGTACATCATTTCTCCCATACTACTAGCACAATTATCTTAACTGCTAGGCTACCTGACATATTTAAACACACACAGTACATTCAATTTGAGCATTGCACCCAGAACTTGTTGGAAATGTTAGTTTTGACAGTCTCTCCACCCACACAGCACCAACACACCCACACAGCACCAACACACCCACACAGCACCCCACACCAACACACCCACACAATACCAACACACCCTCACCAACACACCCACACAGCACCAACACACCCACACAACACCAACACACCCACACAGCACCGCACACCAACACACCCACACAGCACCAACACACCCACACAGCACCCCACACCAACACACCCACACAATACCAACACACCCTCACCAACACATCCACACAGCACCAACACACCCACACAACACCAACACACCCACACAACACCAACACACCAACACACCCACACACCCACACAGCACCCCACACCAACACACCCACACAGCACCAACACACCCACACACCCACACAGCACCCCACACCAACACACCCACACAATACCAACACACCCTCACCAACACAGCACCAACACACAACACCAACACACCCACACAGCACCGCACACCAACACACCCACACAGCACCAACACACCCACACAGCACCCCACACCAACACACCCACACAGCACCAACACACCCACACCAACACACCCACACAGCACCCCACACCAACACACCCACCACAACACCATCACACCCCATACAGCACCCCACACAACACACCCACACAGCACCAACACACCCACAACAACACTCCACACAGCACCCCACACCAACACCCCACACCAACACAGCACCCCACACCAACACACCCACACACCCACACAGCACCCCACACCCCACACAACACCAACACACCCCACACAGCACACAACACCAACACAGCACCCCACACAACACCAACACACCCCACACAGCACACAACACCAACACACCCACACAACACCAACACACCCACACCTCATACACTCATACACCACCGTACACGCCAACATGTGCCAGGGGGTTTCTCCTGGTCAGGTCATGTAAACTGGACCAACTCCTTGCCCTAATGCAAAGCTCTCACACCTCTTCCAGGCCCGAGACCTTATTCCCTAACTACCCAACCCTGTGGTCCACACCTCTTCCAGGCCTGAGACCTTATTCCCTAACTACCCAACCCTATGGTCCACACCTCTTCCAAGCCTGAGACCTTATTCCCTAACTACCCAACCCTATGGTCCACACCTCTTCCAGGCCTGAGACCTTATTCCCTCACTACCCAACCCTGTGTTCCACACCTCTTCCAGGCCTGAGACCTTATTCCCTAACTACCCAACCCTGTGTTCCACACCTCCCTCCCAGTAGCTTACCGGTCAGGTCAGATCCTAACCTGACCTCCCACTGACATCATTAAAAACAACAGTTCATTATTTGTGGGGCCAATATGTACCATGGCAGTGTTGACCAATGACTTCTGCTTAATTTAAACTGGTATGAATTTTAGTGATGTACATACTTTCCTCACTACAGTGTTTCAATATTTTATTTGTAATTTTTTTGCTAACTTATTTTTTTACTTAATTGTAACTCCAAAAAGTTCTGGGACACTGTAAAGTCCATGGAGAACAAGAGCACCTCCTTCCAGCTGACAACTGCCATGAGGCTAGGAAACACGGTCACCACCGATAAATCCATGATAATCGAAAACTTCAATAAGCATGCCTTCCTCCTGGCTACTCCAACCTCGGCCAACAGCTCCGCCCCCCGCGCAGCTCCTCGCCCAAGCCTCCCCAGCTTCTCCTTTACCCAAATCCAAATAACAGATGTTCTGGACCCTCTATTTCTGAAACTATCCCCCGCCATTGTCGCAACCCCTATTACCAGCCTGTTCAACCTCTCTTTCATATCGTCTGAGATCCCCAAGGACTGGAAAGCTGCCGCAGTAATCCCCCTCTTCAAAGGGGGAGACACCCTGGACCCAAACTGTTACAGACCTATATCCATCCTGCCCTGCCTATCTAAGGTCTTCGAAAGCCAAGTTAACAAACAGATCACTGACCATCTCGAATCCCACCGTGCCTTCTCCGCTGTGCAATCTGGTTTCCGAGCCGGTCACGGGTGCACCTCAGCCACGCTCAAGGTACTAAACGATATCATAACCGCCATCGATAAAAGACAGTACTGTCCAGCAGTCTTCATCGACCTGGCCAAGGCTTTCAGCTCTGTCAATCATCAGACTCAGTAGCCTCGGTTTTTCTAATGACTGCTTCACCTGGTTCTCCAACTACTTTGCAGACAGAGTTCAGTGCATCAAATCAGAGGGCATGTTGTCCGGTCCTCTGGCAGTCTCTATGGGGGTGCCACAGGGTTAAATTCTCGGGCCGATACTTTTCTCTGTATATATCAATGATGTTGCTCTTGCTGCAGGCAATATTCCCTGATCCACCTCTACGCAGACGACACCATTCTGTATACTTCTGGCCCTTCCTTGGACACTGTGCTATCTAACCTCCAAACGAGCTTCAATGCCATTCAACACTCCTTCCGTGGCCTCCAACTGCTCTTAAACGCTAGTAAAACCAAATGCATGCTTTTCAACCGTTCGCTGCCTGCACCCGCACGCCCGACTAGCATCACCACCCTGGATGGTTCCGACCTAGAATATGGGGACATCTATAAGTACCTAGGTGTCTGGCTAGACTTTAAACTCTCCTTCCAGACTCATATCAAACATCTCCAATCCAAAATCAAATCTAGAATCAGCTTTCTATTTCGCAACAAAGCCTCCTTCACTCACACCGCCAAACTTACCCTAGTAAATCTGACTATCCTACCGATCCTCGACTTCGGCGATGTCATCAACAAAATAGCTTCCAATACTCTACTCAGCAAACTGGATGCAGTTGATCACAGTGCCATCCGCTTTGTTACTAAAGCACCTTATACCACCCACCACTGCGACCTGTATGCTCTAGTTGGCTGGCCCTCGCTACATATTCGTCGCCAGACCCACTGGCTCCAGGTCATCTACAAGTCCATGCTAGGTAAAGCTCTGCCTTATCTCAGTTCACTGGTCATGATGGCAACACCTGTAGCATGCCCTCCAGCAGGTGTATTCCACTGATCATCCCTAAAGCCAACACCTCATTTGGCCGCCTTTCCTTCCAGATCTCTGCTGCCTGTGACTGGAACGAATTGCAAAAATCGTTGAAGTTGGAGACTTTTATCTCCCTCACCAACTTTAAACATCAGCTATCTGAGCAGCTAACCGATCGCTGCAGCTGTACATAGTCTATCGGTAAATAGCCCACCCAATTTACCTACCTCATCTCCATACTGTTTTTATTTATTTACTTTTCTGCTCTTTTGCACACCAGAATCTCTACCTGTACATGACCATCTGATCATTTATCACTCCAGTGTTAATCTGCTAAATTGTAATTCTTCGCCTACCTCCTCATGCCTTTTGCACACATTGTATATAGACTCCCCTTTTTTTTCTACTGTGTTATTGACTTGTTTATTGTTTACTCCATGTGTAACTCTGTGTTGTCTGTTCACACTGCTATGCTTTATCTTGGCCAGGTCGCAGTTGTAAATGAGAACTTGTTCTCAACTAGCCTACCTGGTTAAATAAAGGTGAAATAAAAAAATAAAAAAATAACTTATTTTTGACTTTAATAATAAAGATTGTTGTGTATTTGTAGATATTGTGATACTTTTAACATCCGCATTTAACATCTCAACACACGCACACACACACACACACACACACACACACACACCAACCATCACCTCAAAATGAACACACAACATCACCACTTATCTTAAAAAACTGCTTTACTTATGTCTATAGTGTCATAAATACAATACACTTTTAAATAGCCAATAATAACATGTTGATTTGTCAGCATCATTTCACCCCAGGATTAAATACACGTACAGTCATAGCTGCCACAGTAGGAACCTTCAGACACCTCTGTCGGATATACTGAATACAGACATCTGACACTGATTCACTGATAGAGCTCTCTCATTGGAGGAGAGGACGGTCACACACACACAACACTTGCTAGTGGTCGCCTACTTTAATTCACTTCTACTTGCACATTCAACTTCATCTTCTGCCGATCTACCATTCCAGTGTTTAATTGCTATATTGTAATTACTTCGCCACCATGGCCTATTTATTGCCTTAACTTACCTCATTTGCACTCACTGTATGTAGACTTTTTGTTTTCTTTTGTTCTACTGTATTATTGATATGTTTTGTTCATTCCATGTGTAACTATGTGTTGTTGTTTGTGTAGCACTGCTTTGCTTCATCTTGGCCAGGTCACAGTTGTAAATGAGAACTTGTTCTCAACTAGTCTACCTGGTTAAATAAAGGTGAAATAAAAACATTTTAAAAAACTTTCTCATCCCCATGGCAACTGGACAGGAAGGGGAGGGGCCAGGGGAACAGTCCATATATGGCATCATCACTGTCAGGTGACCTGTTTGTGAGGATTTCATTTGGCTGATGCCTGAGCAGCAATTTACAGTTTGATTTGAACTGAAGTAGAGACACTTTCCCAGAGACATACAGACATCATCCAGTGAAAAACAACATCATTCATCCACCATGAAGGTTAGTCTGGGGTTTCACTGTCGTAGCATGTTTCCCTCCAGTCAGAGATATAGGAGCCTATTGCATTCATTTCCACAGCTCCTACTGTACCCTCTCATATCCACAGCTCCTACTGTACCCTCTCATATCCACAGCTCATACTGTACCCTCTCATATCCACAGCTCCTACTGTACCCTCTCATATCCACAGCTCATACTGTACCCTCTCATATCCACAGCTCCTACTGTACCCTCTCATATCCACAGCTCCTACTGTACCCTCTCATATCCACAGCTCCTACTGTACCCTCTCATATCCACAGCTCCTACTGTACCCTCTCATATCCACAGCTCCTACTGTACCCTCTCATATCCACAGCTCCTACTGTACCCTCTCATATCCACAGCTCCTACTGTACCCTCTCATATCCATAGCTCCTACTGTACCCTCTCATATCCACAGCTCATACTGTACCCTCTCATATCCACAGCTCCTACTGTACACTCATATCCACAGCTCCTACTGTACCCTCTCATATCCACAGCTCCTACTGTACCCTCTCATATCCACAGCTCCTACTGTACCCTCTCATATCCACAGCTCCTACTGTACCCTCTCATATCCACAGCTCATACTGTACCCTCTCATATCCACAGCTCCTACTGTACCCTCTCATATCCACAGCTCCTACTGTACCCTCTCATATCCACAGCTCCTACTGTACCCTCTCATATCCACAGCTCCTACTGTACCCTCTCATATCCACAGCTCCTACTGTACCCTCTCATATCCACAGCTCCTACTGTACCCTCTCATATCCACAGCTCCTACTGTACCCTCTCATATCCACAGCTCCTACTGTACCCTCTCATATCCACAGCTCCTACTGTACCCTCTCATATCCACAGCTCCTACTGTACCCTCTCATATCCACAGCTCATACTGTACCCTCTCATATCCACAGCTCATACTGTACCCTCTCATATCCACAGCTCATACTGTACCCTCTCATATCCTGTGAGCTGTGATTGGAGCGAGACTAGCAAACAACTTGATGACCACACTGAAAATGGAAGAAAAACAGATCAAAATGTGGACAGACTTGATGATCGTGCTGCATTGGATTTGCAGCTCAGCTCAGAAATGGAAACAGTTTGTTGTGAACAGAGTGACGGAGATCCAGTCCTTGACCAATCCAGAGTCATGGTCACATATTGAAGGGAAAACTAATCCAGCCGACCTCCCTACCAGAGGACAAACTGTTTGAAACTTGACACAGAGCGAGCTATGGTGGAATGGACCCAGAATTCTGACATCACCCAATCAGTCCGAAGAGACTGATGATAACAAGGTTCCGGATGAGGTGAATATAGAACTCAAGTCCAGTTGCCAGGTTACTGTACAACTCGCAGCAAACAGCACAGACAGCACTGAACCTGTGTTGGAGCTTGAAAGGTACAGCAAACTGAAAAGAGTGTTCAGAGTCACCGCCTGGATGAAGAGATTCATTGCCAATGCTCGTACAACCATAAAGATGCAAGTTGAACTGACTGCTGACGAACTGTTTGATGCAGAAAAGTACTGGATTAAGGTAACAAGAGTTTTGGACAGGAGATCAAACTACTGAAGGCAGGAAAAAGCCTAAACAATGACTGTAAAATCAGAGAACTGAAACCTTTCCTGGACGAACACGAACTGCTCAGTGTAGGAGGAAGACTGCAACAGTCCAACTTCACATTCAGAGAGCAGCACCCATGGGTTCTGCACAATAAGTCCAGATACTCAGAAATGCTGATACAGTACCACCATGAGAAGGTGATGCATTCTGGAGCAAGAGACACTCTAGTACAAATCAGAGAGCGATACTGGATCTTGAGTGCTAGGCAGCTAGTCAAGAGCACAGTGGCAAGATGTATAGTGTGCAAGAGATTCAAGGCAAGGGCCGGACAGCAGGTCACTGCGCCTTTACCAAAAGACAGAATAACTGAATCCCCACCATTCGAAGTCACAAGTGTGGATTTTGCAGGACCGCTCTATGTGAAAGAAAATGGTTCTGTGAAGAAGTCATACATTGCACTGTTCACTTGTGCTGTAACCAGAGCATTTGGAACTGGTCTCAGATCAGTCAACAGAGACATTCCTGTTAGCTCTAAAAAGATTCATCTCAAGGAGAGGATTATGCAAGGTAATCTACTCAGACAATGCAAACACGTTCAAGAGAGCTGATCAGGACTTGAAAGAGCTGTGGAAAGCAATCGAAGAGCCCCAACTCTTGGCGTTCTTCTCAGAAAGGGGCATCACCTGGAGGTTCATCGCAGAGCGAGCAGCCTGGTGGGGCGGATTCTGGGAAAGACTCGTCAGGTCAGTAAAAACATGCCTGCGAAAGGTTCTTGGGAGAGCTTCACTTAATTTTGAAGAGATGTGCACAGTCCTGACAGAGGTAGAAGCTATCCTAAATTCTAGGCCTCTGACCTTCGTGCACAATGAGGTGGATGAACCACAACCCCTGACCCCAGCACACTTCCTGGTGGGTAAAAGACTAACCTCTTTGCCTCCAAAGCCATTTCCAGCTGACACTCAGCACCCAACGTTAAACAAGGGGGAAATGACACGCAGATGGAAGTACAGGCAGAGACTTGTGACCAGTTTCTGGAACAGTTGGCGAAGAGACTACTTGCTGGATCTAAAGTCAGCACACCGCTGTGACACACCACAGCCCACCCCACTGAAAGCGGTTGACATTGTACTCATTAGAGAAGATAACCTACCCAGACAAACCTGGAAACTAGGAAAGATTGAAGAACTCTTTCCAGACCGAGTTGGCCTAGTTAGATCATGTTCAGTTCGTACTGCTTCAGGGACTTTGTTGAGGAGACCTATTCGGTTGATATACTACCTAGAGATCTAGATGAACACAATTGTTCATCGGGGGGGGGGAGGATGTTGTAACTTTAATGTGTTTGAGTTCATGTTTAAGTTTATTCTTTGAGCTGTATCTAAAGATATTTCTTTAGATTTATTTGCATATGTAATTGTATTGGGTTGTGTTGAATTACGCTTTTTGACTGCAAGTCCCAGAATGCCTTGCGAGAGGAATGAGTGATAACGCGCCATTTATGTGCAGGTTCTAGTGATTGTAGCTGACTTTCCGACAGCATCTTACCTGCATTGCTCTGTACCAAAACAATTGTTGTTATATGTAACGTAAACAAGTATTCTTACTAAAAGAAGCTTTCGTATGAAAACCGACGTCCCGAGTCATTACTGTACCCTCTCAGATCCACAGCTCCTACTGTACTCATGGTGGCTACATAGTGTCAAATAAGGGAAGGAAAGGAGGAAACAAGAGGAGATAGGAAAAGGAAGGAGGAGAGGAGACTGGGAAGGAGGGGATCAAAGGCAAGAAAGGTAACTGAGCCGTTTAGGGCTGGACCCATGAACCTGTCGCTGAGAATCATAGTAGTAGTATTCACATAGAGGAACCCCTCGTGTAACTGGCGTTTCTCACAGCATAGAAAACAGAGGTCCAACACACACACACACACACACACGCAGAACAGTCACCACTGAATACAGGGCATTGGGTTTCATACAGCAATGATATCATAATATTCTCCCTATATATATATAATTACAATATATATTAATATAAAAACACGTTATCCATTTTATTTACAGATAGAGACAATAAATGATGAATACCTTGCATAACCGAGAGGAGGCAACATGTAGGTGGGATTTGTCATTGAAACAGCCAGGAGTTAGACTAGAGCCCACAGATTAGGAATTAGGACTAGAACCCACAGATTAGGAGTTAGGACTAGAACCAACAGATTAGGAATTAGGACTAGAGCCCACAGATTAGGAATTAGGACTAGAGCCCACAGATTAGGAATTAGGACTAGAACACAGATTAGGAGTTAGGACTAGAACCAACAGATTAGGAATTAGGACTAGAACCAACAGATTAGGAATTAGGACTAGAATCCACAGACTAGGAATTAGGACTAGAACCCACAGACTAGGAGTTAGGACTAGAACCCACAGATTAGGAGTTAGGACTAGAACCCACAGATTAGGAGTTAGGACTAGAACCCACAGATTAGGAATTAGGACTAGAACCCACAGATTAGGAGTTAGGACTAGAACCCACAGATTAGGAATTAGGACTAGAACCCACAGATTAGGAGTTAGGACTAGAACCCACAGATTAGGAGTTAGGACTAGAACCCACAGATTAGGAATTAGGACTAGAACCCACAGATTAGGAATTAGGACTAGAACCCACAGACTAGGAATTAGGACTAGAACCCACAGATTAAGAATTAGGACTAGAACCCACAGATTAGGAATTAGGACTAGAACCCACAGATTAGGAATTATGACTAGAACCCAAAGACTATGAATTAGGACTAGAACCCACAGATTAAGAATTAGGACAAGAACCCACAGATTAGGAATTAGGACTTGAACGCACAGATTAAGAATTAGGACTAGAACCCACAGATTAGGAATTAGGACTAGAACTCACAGACTAGGAATTAGGACTAGAACCCACAGATTAGGAGTTATGACTAGATTCCACAGATTAGGAATTGGGACTAGAACGCACAGACTAGGAATTAGGACTAGAACCCACAGATTAAGAATTAGGACTAGAACCCACAGATTAGGAATTAGGACTAGAACCCACAGATTAGGAATTAGGACTAGAACCCACAGATTAGGAATTAGGGTTTACTGGGAATAGAGACTTGGCAGAGGCTCCTTTACAGCAGAAAACATGACAATGAGCACGCTCAGAGTTCAAAGGTCAGAGGTCCTCTCCGTATCGCACGTGTCCCAGGGAGAAGGTGAGAGGTGACACTGGATACAGTTCCCTTAACGTCCAGATTTCTCCCAAATTTGGCATGTTACTCTCGAAAGGCCGCAAGGATATGTCCATAAAGGTAATGGGAATGCACTGAGAGAGATAGAAAGAGGGGAGGACAGAGAGAGGGAGAGAACAACAGAGGGAAGGAGAGAGAGAGGGAGAGAACAACAGAGGGACGGACAGAGAGAGGGAGAGAACAACAGAGGGAAGGAGAGAGAGAGGAAGAGAACAACAGAGGGAAGGAGAGAGAGAGAGAGAGAACAACAGAGGGAAGGAGAGAGAGAGGGAGCGAACAACAGAGCGAAGGAGAGAGAGAGGGAGAGAACAACAGAGGGAAGGAGAGAGAGAGGGAGAGAACAACAGAGGAAAGGAGAGAGAGGGAGAGAACAACAAAGGGAAGGAGAGAGAGAGGGAGCGAACAACAGAGGGAAGGAGAGAGAGAGGGAGCGAACAACAGAGGGAAGGAGAGAGAGAGGGAGCGAACAACAGAGGGAAGGAGAGAGAGAGGGAGAGAACAACAGAGGGAAGGAGAGAGAGAGGGAGAGAACAACAGAGGGAAGGAGAGAGAGAGGGAGAGAACAACAGAGGGAAGGAGAGAGAGAGGGAGCGAACAACAGAGGGAAGGAGAGAGAGAGGGAGCGAACAACAAAGGGAAGGAGAGAGAGAGGGAGAGAACAACAAAGGGAAGGGGAGAGAGAGGGAGAGAACAACAGAGGGAAGGAGAGAGAGAGGAGAACAACAGAGGGAAGGAGAGAGACAGGGAGAGAACAACAGAGGGAAGGAGAGAGACAGGGAGAGAACAACAGAGGGAAGGGAGAGAGAGAGGGAGAGAACAACAGAGGGAAGGAGAGAGAGAGGGAGAGAACAACAGGGGGAAGGAGAGAGAGAGGGAGAGAACAACAGGGGAAGGAGAGAGAGAGGGAGAGAACAACAGAGGGAAGGAGAGAGAGAGGGAGAGAACAACAAAGGGAAGGAGAGAGAGAGGAAGAGAACAACAGAGGGAAGGAGAGAGAGAGGGAGAGAACAACAGAGGGAAGGAGAGAGAGAGGGAGCGAACAACAGAGGGAAGGAGAGAGAGAGGGAGAGAACAACAGAGGGAAGGAGAGAGAGAGGGAGAGAACAACAGAGGGAAGGAGAGAGAGAGGGAGAGAACAACAGAGGGAAGGAGAGAGAGAGGGAGAGAACAACAGAGGGAAGGGAGAGAGGGAGAGAACAACAGAGGGAAGGAGAGAGAGGGAGAGAACAACAGAGGGAAGGAGAGAGAGAGGGAGAGAACAACAGAGGGAAGGAGAGAGAGAGGGAGAGAACAACAGAGGGAAGGAGAGAGAGAGGAAGAGAACAACAGAGGGAGAGAGAGAGAGGGAGAGAACAACAGAGGGAAGGAGAGAGAGAGGGAGTGAACAATAGGAGGGAAGGACAGAGAGAGGGAGAGAACAACAGAGGGAAGGAGAGAGAGAGGGAGAGAACAACAGAGGGAAGGAGAGAGAGAGGGAGAGAACAACAGAGGGAAGGAGAGAGAGAGGGAGAGAACAACAGAGGGAAGGAGAGAGAGAGGGAGAGAACAACAGAGGGAAGGAGAGAGAGAGGAAGAGAACAACAGAGGGAGAGAGAGAGAGGGAGAGAACAACAGAGGGAAGGAGAGAGAGAGGGAGAGAACAACAGAGGGAAGGAGAGAGAGAGGGAGAGAACAACAGAGGGAAGGAGAGAGAGAGGGAGAGAACAACAGAGGGAAGGAGAGAGAGAGGGAGAGAACAACAGAGGGAAGGAGAGAGAGAGGGAGAGAACAACAGAGGGAAGGAGAGAGAGAGGGAGAGAACAACAGAGGGAAGGAGAGAGAGAGAGGGAGAGAACAACAGAGGGAAGGAGAGAGAGAGGGAGAGAACAACAGAGGGAAGGAGAGAGAGAACAACAGAGGGAAGGAGAGAGAGGGAGAGAACAACAGAGTGAAGGAGAGAGAGGGAGAGAAAAACAGAGGGAAGGAGAGAGAGAGGGAGAGAACAACAGAGGGAAGGAGAGAGAGAGAACAACAGAGGGAGAGAGAGTAGGATTTACTAATTTACAGTAGTTTGATTGTTTTAAAGCAGCACACTTGTATCCTTATCAAGTTAGAATAAGTTAGAATTGGGTTAGCCCTTCTGTTAGTAACTGGGGTTCAATTAGCATGAGGATTCCCTAATCCTTTTATTAGCATTGCTCGGTCAGAAAAAGGCTCTTGGCCAAAGCCATCTGTTAGCATTGCTAGGTTGTCTTACCTGTTAGCGTTAGCTCCTGTTAGTAAGTGGAGTGGAGTTAGCATGAGTACGTCCGTACAGCAGAGGGATCGAGTCTCTGAGGAGCCGGGGGAGGAGCTAGACAGGGCGTGGCAGACATGGGCGTGGCAGAGCGGGGGAGAGAGGAGACAGCGTGCAGTGAGTCAGGCAAAGCAGAGAGAACGGCACACACGCATGAATGCCCTCACACACACCAAGCGTTAAGATTAATCATTTGGTGGCTGTTATGTCAGTGAGTCGCCAAACACCTGTATCACATCCACAATTCATTCAACTGTGAATACAGTACTCCCTTCCAGACACACACCTTCTGGTTGCAGCTGTTTCCTGGGCACCAGGGGCATGGAGGGCATACGGAACCCAGCGGGCAGGGTTTCCATGGAGCCCGCCATCATACCCATCCCTCCCCCTCCCTCCCGCGCCCTGAAACGCTTACGCCACGATGGAGAGCGGCGGAACGTCTTATCATCCCCACTCTACACAGAGAGAGAGAGACAGAGAGACAGAGAGAGAGACAGAGACAGAGAGAGAGAGAGACAGAGAGAGAGAGGAGACAGAGATAGAGACAGAGACAGAGAGAGAGACAGAGAGAGACAGAGACAGAGACAGAGAGAGAGACAGAGAGTGGTATATGTGTCAACAGTAACCTTGGGAAAATCCTCTGCATTATCATTAACAGCAGACTCGTACATTTCCTCAATGAAAACAATGTACTGAGCAAATGTCAAATTGGCTTTTTACCAAATTACCGTACCACAGACCATGTATTCACCCTGCACACCCTAATTGACAACCAAACAAACCAAAACAAAGGCAAAGTCTTCTCATGCTTTGTTGATTTAAAAAAAGCCTTCGACTCAATTTGGCATGAGGGTCTGCTATACAAACTGATGGAAAGTGGTGTTGGGGGTAAAACCTATGACATTATAAAATCCATGTACACAAACAACAAGTGTGCGGTTAAAATTGGCAAAAAACACACACATTTCTACACACAGGGTCGTGGGGTTAGACAGGGATGCAGCTTAAGCCCCACCCTCTTCAACATATATATCAACGAACTGGCGCGGGCACTAGAAAAGTCTGCAGCACCCGGCCTCCTCCTGCTAGAATCCGAAGTCAAATGTCTACTGTTTGCTGATGATCTGGTGCTTCTGTCACCAACCAAGGAGGGCCTACAGCAGCACCTAGATCTTATGCACAGATTCTGTCAGACCTGGGCCCTGACAGTAAATCTCAGTAAGACCAAAATAATGGTGTTCCAAAAAAGGTCCAGTCACCAGGACCACAAATACAAATTCCATCTAGACACTGTTGCCCTAGAGCACACAAAAAACTATACATACCTTGGCCTAAACATCAGCGCCACAGGTAACTTCCACAAAGCTGTGAACGATCTGAGAGACAAGGCAAGAAGGGCATTCTACGCCATCAAAAGGAACATAAATGTCAACATACCAATTAGGATTTGGCTAAAAATACTTGAATCAGTCATAGAGCCCATTGCCCTTTATGGTTGTGAGGTCTGGGGTCCGCTCACCAACCAAGACTTCACAAAATGGGACAAACACCAAATTGAGACTCTGCACGCAGAATTCTGCAAAAATATCCTCCGTGTACAACGTAGAACACCAAATAATGCATGCAGAGCAGAATTAGGCCGATACTCACTAATGATCAAAATCCAGAAAAGAGCCGTTAAATTCTACAACCACCTAAAAGGAAGCGATTCCCAAACCTTCCATAACAAAGCCATCACCTACAGAGAGATGAACCTGGAGAGTCCCCTAAGCAAGCTGGTCCTGGGGCTCTGTTCACAAACACAAACACACCCTACAGAGCCCCAGGACAGTAGCACAATTAGACCCTACCAAATCATGAGAAAACAAAAAGATAATTACTTGACACATTGGAAAGAATTAACAAAAAAACAGAGCAAACTAGAATGCTATTTGGCCCTACACAGAGAGTACACCGCGGCAGAATACCTGACCACTGTGACTAACCCAAAATTAAGGAAAGCTTTGACTATGTACAGACTCAGTGAGCATAGCCTTGCTATTGAGAAAGGCCGCTGTAGGCAGACATGGCTCGAAAGAGAAGACAGGCTATGTGCTCACTGCCCACAAAATGATGTGGAAACTGAGCTGCACTTCCTAACCTCCTGCCCAATGTATGACCATATTAGAGAGACATATTTCCCCCAGATTACACAGATCCACAAAGAATTCGAAAACAAATCCAATTTTGATAAACTCCCATATCTACTGGGTGAAATTCCACAGTGTGCCATCACAGCAGCAATATTTGTGACCTGTTGACACGAGAAAAGGGCAACCAGTGAAGAACACACACCATTGTAAATACAACCCATATTTATGCTTATTTATTTTATCTTGTGTCCTTTAACCATTTGTACATTGTTAAAACACTGTATATATATAATATGACATTTGTAATGTCTTTATTGTTTTGAAACTTCTGTATGTGTAATGTTTACTGTTAATTTTTATTGTTTATTTCACTTTATATATTCACTTTATATATTATCTACCTCACTTGCTTTGGCAATGTTAACACATGTTTCCCATGCCAATAAAGCCCTTGAATTGAGAGAGAGAGAGAGAGAGAGAGAGAGAGAGAGGGAGACAGAGACAGAGAGAGAGACAGAGACAGAGACAGAGAGAGACAGAGATAGAGAGAGAGAGAGAGGAGACAGAGATAGAGAGAGAGACAGAGACAGAGACAGAGAGAGACAGAGATAGAGAGAGAGAGAGAGGAGACAGAGATAGAGAGAGACAGAGAGAGAGACAGAGACAGAGACAGAGAGAGGGAGAGAGAGAGAGACAGAGATAGAGAGAGAGAGAGAGGAGACAGAGATAGAGAGAGAGAGAGAGAGAGAGAGAGACAGAGAGAGAGAGAGACAGAGAGAGAGAGAGACAGAGGCAGAGGCAGAGGCAGAGGCAGAGACAGAGGCAGAGACAGAGGCAGAGGCAGAGGCAGAGGCAGAGGCAGAGACAGAGGCAGAGACAGAGACAGAGGCAGAGGCAGAGGCAGAGACAGAGGCAGAGGCAGAGGCAGAGACAGAGGCAGAGACAGAGGCAGAGGCAGAGGCAGAGACAGAGACAGAGGCAGAGGCAGAGGCAGAGGCAGAAGCAGAGACAGAGACAGAGGCAGAGGCAGAGGCAGAGACAGAGGCAGAGACAGAGACAGAGGCAGAGGCAGAGGCAGAGACAGAGGCAGAGACAGAGACAGAGGCAGAGGCAGAGGCAGAGGCAGAGGCAGAGGCAGAGACAGAGACAGAGGCAGAGACAGAGGCAGAGGCAGAGACAGAGGCAGAGGCAGAGGCAGAGGCAGAGACAGAGGCAGAGACAGAGGCAGAGACAGAGGCAGAGGCAGAGGCAGAGGCAGAGACAGAGGCAGAGACAGAGGCAGAGGCAGAGGCAGAGACAGAGGCAGAGACAGAGACAGAGGCAGAGACAGAGGCAGAGACAGAGACAGGGAGACAGAGAGAGAGAGAGACAGAGAGAGAGAGACAGAGAGAGAGAGAGACAGAGAGAGAGAGACAGAGAGAGAGAGAGACAGAGAGAGAGAGACAGAGAGAGAGCGTCAACAGTAACATAAAAATGATTGTACACAAACAAGCAAAATGGTAACATAAAGCAGATCAGTATTTCCCAGGGAGATGGCGATAGTGAAAACTCTTGTGGGAGCAGTATTTCCTGGTGACTCACCTCCTCCAGTCTGCGATCGGTTCCCAGGGCCAGGACATTGTTGAACTCTCTCTCTAGAACCTGCCGGGCCTGGAAAAAACACACACACAGAGAGAGAGAAAAGAGCATATAGGTACAGAGAGAATAGACAAGGTTCTAAAATATATGATTGTTTTCCAACAGGTGACGTCACTCCTACACAAAGCTAGGTTGTGTGTGTGTGTGTGTGTGTGTGTGTGTGTGTGTGTGTGTGTGTGTGTGTGTGTGTGTGTGTGTGTGTGTGTGTGTGTGTGTGTGTGTGTACCTGTGTGTGTGTGTGTACCTGTGTGTTCTGCATGGGGATCTGCAGAATGAGAGCCAGGCTGCTGTAGTCGAAGGTCTCGTCCACAGCGATGAGAGCCCCGTGGACTCCACTCTCCATCAGGGTGTTACTGTAGTCCTTCAGACCTACACTCTGGACCCAGTGGACCACCTGCTCATTGGTCCACACTAACACGTCTAGAGACAGAGAGGTATATAACTAACACAACATATAGACCAGTCACCTACAGACAACATATAGACCAGTCATCTACAGACAGAGAGGTATATTACTATCACAACATATAGACCAGTCATCTACAGACAGAGAGGTATATTACTATCACAACATATAGACCAGTCATCTACAGAGAGAGAGGTATATTACTATCACAACATATAGACCAGTCATCTACATACAGAGAGGTATTTAACTATCACAACATATAGACCAGTCATCTACAGACAGAGAGGTATATAACTATCACAACATATAGACCAGTCATCTACAGAGAGAGAGGTATATACTATCACAACATATAGACCAGTCACCTACAGACAGAGAGGTATATTACTATCACAACATATAGACCAGTCACCTACAGACAACATATAGACCAGTCATCTACAGAGAGAGAGGTATATAACTATCACAACATATAGACCAGTCATCTACAGACAGAGAGGTATATAACTATCACAACATATAGACCAGTCATCTACAGAGAGAGAGGTATATAACTATCACAACATATAGACCAGTCATCTACAGACAGAGAGGTATATTACTATCACAACATATAGACCAGTCATCTACATACAGAGAGGTATATAACTATCACAACATATAGACCAGTAATCTACAGAGAGAGAGGTATATTACTATCACAACATATAGACCAGTCATCTACAGACAGAGAGGTATATAACTATCACAACATATAGACCAGTCATCTACAGACAACATATAGACCAGTCATCTACAGAGAGAGAGGTATATAACTATCACAACATATAGACCAGTCATCTACAGACAGAGAGGTATATACTATCACAACATATAGACCAGTCTTCTACAGACAGAGAGGTATATACTATCACAACATATAGACCAGTCATCTACAGACAGAGAGGTATATAACTATCACAACATATAGACCAGTCATCTACAGACAGAGAGGTATATACTATCACAACATATAGACCAGTCTTCTACAGACAGAGAGGTATATAACTATCACAACATATAGACCAGTCATCTACAGACAACATATAGACCAGTCATCTACAGAGAGAGAGGTATATAACTATCACAACATATAGACCAGTCATCTACAGACAGAGAGGTATATACTATCACAACATATAGACCAGTCACCTACAGACAGAGAGGTATATTACTATCACAACATATAGACCAGTCATCTACAGACAACACATAGACCAGTCACCTACAGACAGAGAGGTATATAACTATCACAACATATAGATCAGTCATCTACAGACAGAAAGGTATATTACTATCACAACATATAGACCAGTCATCTACAGACAGAGAGATATATTACTATCATAACATATAGACCAGTCATCTACAGAGAGAGAGGTATATTACTATCACAACATATAGACCAGTCATCTACATACAGAGAGGTATATAACTATCACAACATATAGACCAGTCATCTACAGAGAGAGAGGTATATTACTATCACAACATATAGACTAGTCACCTACAGACAACATATAGACCAGTCATCTACAGAGAGAGAGGTATATAACTATCACAACATATAGACCAGTCATCTACAGACAGAGAGGTATATACTATCACAACATATAGACCAGTCATCTACAGAGAGAGAGGTATATAACTATCACAACATATAGACCAGTCATCTACAGACAGAGAGGTATATAACTATCACAACATATAGAACAGTCATCTACAGACAGAGAGGTATATACTATCACAACATATAGACCAGTCATCTACAGACAGAGAGGTATATTACTATCACAACATATAGACCAGTCATCTACAGACAGAGAGGTATATAACTATCACAACATATAGACCAGTCATCTACAGACAGAGAGGTATATACTATCACAACATATAGACCAGTCATCTACAGACAACACATAGACCAGTCACCTACAGACAGAGAGGTATATAACTATCACAACATATAGACCAGTCATCTACAGACAACATATAGACCAGTCATCTACAGACAGAGAGGTATATAACTATCACAACATATAGACCAGTCATCTACAGAGAGAGAGGTATATAACTATCACAACATATAGACCAGTCATCTACAGACAGAGAGGTATATACTATCACAACATATAGACCAGTCATCTACAGAGAGAGAGGTATATAACTATCACAACATATAGACCAGTCATCTACAGATAGAGAGGTATATAACTATCACAACATATAGAACAGTCATCTACAGACAGAGAGGTATATACTATCACAACATATAGACCAGTCATCTACAGACAGAGAGGTATATTACTATCACAACATATAGACCAGTCATCTACAGACAGAGAGGTATATAACTATCACAACATATAGACCAGTCATCTACAGACAGAGAGGTATATACTATCACAACATATAGACCAGTCATCTACAGACAACACATAGACCAGTCACCTACAGACAGAGAGGTATATAACTATCACAACATATAGACCAGTCATCTACAGACAACATATAGACCAGTCATCTACAGACAGAGAGGTATATAACTATCACAACATATAGACCAGTCATCTACAGACAGAGAGGTATATAACTATCACAACATATAGACCAGTCATCTACAGACAGAGAGGTATATTACTATCACAACATATAGACCAGTCATCTACAGACAACACATAGACCAGTCACCTACAGACAGAGAGGTATATAACTATCACAACATATAGACCAGTCATCTACAGACAACATATAGACCAGTCATCTACAGACAGAGAGGTATATAACTATCACAACATATAGACCAGTCATCTACAGACAGAGAGGTATATTACTATCACAACATATAGACCAGTCATCTACAGACAACACATAGACCAGTCACCTACAGACAGAGAGGTATATAACTATCACAACATATAGACCAGTCATCTACAGACAACATATAGACCAGTCATCTACAGACAGAGAGGTATATAACTATCACAACATATAGACCAGTCATCTACAGACAGAGAGGTATATTACTATCACAACATATAGACCAGTCATCTACAGACAGAGAGATATATTACTATCACAACATATAGACCAGTCATCTACAGACAGAGAGGTATATAACTATCACAACATATAGACCAGTCACCTACAGACAGAGAGGTATATTACTATCACAACATATAGACCAGTCATCTACAGACAGAGAGGTATATAACTATCACAACATATAGACCAGTCATCTACATACAGAGAGGTATATAACTATCACAACATATAGACCAGTCATCTACAGAGAGAGAGGTATATTACTATCACAACATATAGACCAGTCATCTACATACAGAGAGGTATATAACTATCACAACATATAGACCAGTCATCTACAGAGAGAGAGGTATATTACTATCACAACATATAGACTAGTCACCTACAGACAACATATAGACCAGTCATCTACAGAGAGAGAGGTATATAACTATCACAACATATAGACCAGTCATCTACAGACAGAGAGGTATATACTATCACAACATATAGACCAGTCATCTACAGAGAGAGAGGTATATAACTATCACAACATATAGACCAGTCATCTACAGACAGAGAGGTATATAACTATCACAACATATAGAACAGTCATCTACAGACAGAGAGGTATATACTATCACAACATATAGACCAGTCATCTACAGACAGAGAGGTATATACTATCACAACATATAGACCAGTCATCTACAGACAGAGAGGTATATTACTATTACAACATATAGACCAGTCATCTACAGACAGAGAGGTATATAACTATCACAACATATAGACCAGTCATCTACAGACAGAGAGGTATATACTATCACAACATATAGACCAGTCATCTACAGACAACACATAGACCAGTCACCTACAGACAGAGAGGTATATAACTATCACAACATATAGACCAGTCATCTACAGACAACATATAGACCAGTCATCTACAGACAGAGAGGTATATAACTATCACAACATATAGACCAGTCATCTACAGACAGAGAGGTATATTACTATCACAACATATAGACCAGTCATCTACAGACAGAGAGATATATTACTATCACAACATATAGACCAGTCATCTACAGACAGAGAGGTATATAACTATCACAACATATAGACCAGTCATCTACATACAGAGAGGTATATAACTATCACAACATATAGACCAGTCATCTACAGACAGAGAGGTATATAACTATCACAACATATAGACCAGTCATCTACAGACAGAGAGGTATATAACTATCACAACATATAGACCAGTCATCTACAGACAACACATAGACCAGTCATCTACAGACAGAGAGGTATATTACTATCACAACATATAGACCAGTCATCTACAGCCAACATATAGACCAGTCACCTACAGACAGAGAGGTATATTACTATCACAACATATAGACCAGTCATCTACAGACAGAGAGGTATATAACTATCACAACATATAGACCAGTCATCTACAGACAGAGAGGTATATTACTATAACAACATATAGACCAGTCATCTACAGACAGAGAGGTATATTACTATCACAACATATAGACCAGTCATCTACAGATAGAGAGATATATTACTATCACAACATATAGACCAGTCATCTACAGACAGAGAGGTATATAACTATCACAACATATAGACCAGTCATCTACAGACAACACATAGACCAGTCACCTACAGACAGAGAGGTATATTACTATCACAACATATAGACCAGTCATCTACAGACAGATAGGTATATTACTATCACAACATATAGACCAGTCATCTACAGACAGATAGGTATATTACTATCACAACATATAGACCAGTCATCTACAGACAGAGAGGTATATAACTATCACAACATATAGACCAGTCATCTACAGACAACACATAGACCAGTCATCTACAGACAGAGAGGTATATTACTATCACAACATATAGACCAGTCATCTACAGACAACATATAGACCAGTCATCTACAGACAGAGAGGTATATTACTATCACAACATATAGACCAGTCATCTACAGACAGAGAGGTATATAACTATCACAACATATAGACCAGTCATCTACAGACAGAGAGGTATATAACTATCACAACATATAGACCAGTCATCTACAGAGAGAGAGGTATATAACTATCACAACATATAGACCAGTCATCTACAGACAACACATAGACCAGTCACCTACAGACAGAGAGGTATATTACTATCACAACATATAGACCAGTCATCTACAGACAGAGAGGTATAATACTATATCAACATATAGACCAGTCATCTACAGACAGAGAGGTATATAACTATCACAACATATAGACCAGTCATCTACAGACAGAGAGGTATATAACTATCACAACATATAGACCAGTCATCTACAGACAGAGAGGTATATTACTATCACAACATATAGACCAGTCATCTACAGACAGAGAGGTATAATACTATCACAACATATAGACCAGTCATCTACAGACAGAGAGGTATATAACTATCACAACATATAGACCAGTCATCTACTGACAGAGAGGTATGTTACTATCACAACATATAGACCAGTCATCTACAGACAACATATAGACCAGTCACCTACAGACAGAGAGGTATATTACTATCACAACATATAGACCAGTCATCTACATACAGAGAGGTATATAACTATCACAACATATAGACCAGTCATCTACAGACGACATATAGACCAGTCACCTACAGACAGAGAGGTATATTGCTATCACAACATATAGACCAGTCATCTACAGACAACATATAGACCAGTCATCTACAGACAGAGAGGTATATAACTATCACAACATATAGACCAGTCATCTACAGACAGAGAGGTATATAACTATCACAACATATAGACCAGTCATCTACAGACAGAGAGGTATATACTATCACAACATATAGACCAGTCATCTACAGAGAGAGAGGTATATTACTATCACAACATATAGACTAGTCACCTACAGACAACATATAGACCAGTCATCTACAGAGAGAGAGGTATATAACTATCACAACATATAGACCAGTCATCTACAGACAGAGAGGTATATACTATCACAACATATAGACCAGTCATCTACAGAGAGAGAGGTATATAACTATCACAACATATAGACCAGTCATCTACAGACAGAGAGGTATATAACTATCACAACATATAGAACAGTCATCTACAGACAGAGAGGTATATACTATCACAACATATAGACCAGTCATCTACAGACAGAGAGGTATATACTATCACAACATATAGACCAGTCATCTACAGACAGAGAGGTATATTACTATTACAACATATAGACCAGTCATCTACAGACAGAGAGGTATATAACTATCACAACATATAGACCAGTCATCTACAGACAGAGAGGTATATACTATCACAACATATAGACCAGTCATCTACAGACAACACATAGACCAGTCACCTACAGACAGAGAGGTATATAACTATCACAACATATAGACCAGTCATCTACAGACAACATATAGACCAGTCATCTACAGACAGAGAGGTATATAACTATCACAACATATAGACCAGTCATCTACAGACAGAGAGGTATATTACTATCACAACATATAGACCAGTCATCTACAGACAGAGAGGTATATAACTATCACAGCATATAGACCAGTCATCTACATACAGAGAGGTATATAACTATCACAACATATAGACCAGTCATCTACAGACAGAGAGGTATATAACTATCACAACATATAGACCAGTCATCTACAGACAGAGAGGTATATAACTATCACAACATATAGACCAGTCATCTACAGACAACACATAGACCAGTCATCTACAGACAGAGAGGTATATTACTATCACAACATATAGACCAGTCATCTACAGCCAACATATAGACCAGTCACCTACAGACAGAGAGGTATATTACTATCACAACATATAGACCAGTCACCTACAGACAGAGAGGTATATTACTATCACAACATATAGACCAGTCATCTACAGATAGAGAGATATATTACTATCACAACATATAGACCAGTCATCTACAGACAGAGAGGTATATAACTATCACAACATATAGACCAGTCATCTACAGACAACACATAGACCAGTCACCTACAGACAGAGAGGTATATTACTATCACAACATATAGACCAGTCATCTACAGACAGATAGGTATATTACTATCACAACATATAGACCAGTCATCTACAGACAGATAGGTATATTACTATCACAACATATAGACCAGTCATCTACAGACAGAGAGGTATATAACTATCACAACATATAGACCAGTCATCTACAGACAGAGAGGTATATTACTATAACAACATATAGACCAGTCATCTACAGACAGAGAGGTATATAACTATCACAACATATAGACCAGTCATCTACAGACAACACATAGACCAGTCATCTACAGACAGAGAGGTATATTACTATCACAACATATAGACCAGTCATCTACAGACAACATATAGACCAGTCATCTACAGACAGAGAGGTATATTACTATCACAACATATAGACCAGTCATCTACAGACAGAGAGGTATATAACTATCACAACATATAGACCAGCCATCTACAGACAGAGAGGTATATAACTATCACAACATATAGACCAGTCATCTACAGAGAGAGAGGTATATAACTATCACAACATATAGACCAGTCATCTACAGACAACACATAGACCAGTCACCTACAGACAGAGAGGTATATTACTATCACAACATATAGACCAGTCATCTACAGACAGAGAGGTATAATACTATATCAACATATAGACCAGTCATCTACAGACAGAGAGGTATATAACTATCACAACATATAGACCAGTCATCTACAGACAGAGAGGTATATAACTATCACAACATATAGACCAGTCATCTACAGAGAGAGAGGTATATAACTATCACAACATATAGACCAGTCATCTACAGACAACACATAGACCAGTCATCTACAGACAGAGAGGTATATAACTATCACAACATATAGACCAGTCATCTACAGACAGAGAGGTATATAACTATCACAACATATAGACCAGTCATCTACAGACAGAGAGGTATATACTATCACAACATATAGACCAGTCATCTACAGACAGAGAGGTATATTACTATCACAACATATAGACCAGTCATCTACAGACAACACATAGACCAGTCACCTACAGACAGAGAGGTATATAACTATCACAACATATAGACCAGTCATCTACAGACAACACATAGACCAGTCACCTACAGACAAAGAGGTATATTACTATCACAACATATAGACCAGTCATCTACAGACAGAGAGGTATATTACTATCACAACATATAGACCAGTCATCTACAGACAGAGAGGTATATAACTATCACAACATATAGACCAGTCATCTACTGACAGAGAGGTATGTTACTATCACAACATATAGACCAGTCATCTACAGACAACATATAGACCAGTCACCTACAGACAGAGAGGTATATTACTATCACAACATATAGACCAGTCATCTACATACAGAGAGGTATATAACTATCACAACATATAGACCAGTCATCTACAGACGACATATAGACCAGTCACCTACAGACAGAGAGGTATATTGCTATCACAACATATAGACCAGTCATCTACAGACAACATATAGACCAGTCATCTACAGACAGAGAGGTATATAACTATCACAACATATAGACCAGTCATCTACAGACAGAGAGGTATATAACTATCACAACATATAGACCAGTCATCTACAGACAGAGAGGTATATACTATCACAACATAATAGACCAGTCATCTACAGACAGAGAGGTATATTACTATCACAACATATAGACCAGTCATCTACAGACAACACATAGACCAGTCACCTACAGACAGAGAGGTATATAACTATCACAACATATAGACCAGTCATCTACAGACAACATATAGACCAGTCATCTACAGACAGAGAGGTATATAACTATCACAACATATAGACCAGTCATCTACAGACAGAGAGGTATATTACTATCACAACATATAGACCAGTCATCTACAGACAGAGAGATATATTACTATCACAACATATAGACCAGTCATCTACAGACAGAGAGGTATATAACTATCACAACATATAGACCAGTCACCTACAGACAGAGAGGTATATTACTATCACAACATATAGACCAGTCACCTACAGACAGAGAGGTATATTACTATCACAACATATAGACCAGTCATCTACATACAGAGAGGTATATAACTATCACAACATATAGACCAGTCATCTACAGAGAGAGAGGTATATTACTATCACAACATATAGACTAGTCACCTACAGACAACATATAGACCAGTCATCTACAGAGAGAGAGGTATATAACTATCACAACATATAGACCAGTCATCTACAGACAGAGAGGTATATACTATCACAACATATAGACCAGTCATCTACAGAGAGAGAGGTATATAACTATCACAACATATAGACCAGTCATCTACAGACAGAGAGGTATATAACTATCACAACATATAGAACAGTCATCTACAGACAGAGAGGTATATACTATCACAACATATAGACCAGTCATCTACAGACAGAGAGGTATATTACTATTACAACATATAGACCAGTCATCTACAGACAGAGAGGTATATAACTATCACAACATATAGACCAGTCATCTACAGACAGAGAGGTATATACTATCACAACATATAGACCAGTCATCTACAGACAACACATAGACCAGTCACCTACAGACAGAGAGGTATATAACTATCACAACATATAGACCAGTCATCTACAGACAACATATAGACCAGTCATCTACAGACAGAGAGGTATATAACTATCACAACATATAGACCAGTCATCTACAGACAGAGAGGTATATTACTATCACAACATATAGACCAGTCATCTACAGACAGAGAGATATATTACTATCACAACATATAGACCAGTCATCTACAGACAGAGAGGTATATAACTATCACAACATATAGACCAGTCACCTACAGACAGAGAGGTATATTACTATCACAACATATAGACCAGTCATCTACAGACAGAGAGGTATATAACTATCACAACATATAGACCAGTCATCTACATACAGAGAGGTATATAACTATCACAACATATAGACCAGTCATCTACAGAGAGAGAGGTATATAACTATCACAACATATAGACCAGTCATCTACAGACAGAGAGGTATATAACTATCACAACATATAGACCAGTCATCTACATACAGAGAGGTATATAACTATCACAACATATAGACCAGTCATCTACAGAGAGAGAGGTATATTACTATCACAACATATAGACCAGTCATCTACATACAGAGAGGTATATAACTATCACAACATATAGACCAGTCATCTACAGAGAGAGAGGTATATTACTATCACAACATATAGACTAGTCACCTACAGACAACATATAGACCAGTCATCTACAGAGAGAGAGGTATATAACTATCACAACATATAGACCAGTCATCTACAGACAGAGAGGTATATACTATCACAACATATAGACCAGTCATCTACAGAGAGAGAGGTATATAACTATCACAACATATAGACCAGTCATCTACAGACAGAGAGGTATATAACTATCACAACATATAGAACAGTCATCTACAGACAGAGAGGTATATACTATCACAACATATAGACCAGTCATCTACAGACAGAGAGGTATATTACTATTACAACATATAGACCAGTCATCTACAGACAGAGAGGTATATAACTATCACAACATATAGACCAGTCATCTACAGACAGAGAGGTATATACTATCACAACATATAGACCAGTCATCTACAGACAACACATAGACCAGTCACCTACAGACAGAGAGGTATATAACTATCACAACATATAGACCAGTCATCTACAGACAACATATAGACCAGTCATCTACAGACAGAGAGGTATATAACTATCACAACATATAGACCAGTCATCTACAGACAGAGAGGTATATTCCTATCACAACATATAGACCAGTCATCTACAGACAGAGAGGTATATAACTATCACAACATATAGAACAGTCATCTACAGACAGAGAGGTATATACTATCACAACATATAGACCAGTCATCTACAGACAGAGAGGTATATTACTATTACAACATATAGACCAGTCATCTACAGACAGAGAGGTATATAACTATCACAACATATAGACCAGTCATCTACAGACAGAGAGGTATATACTATCACAACATATAGACCAGTCATCTACAGACAACACATAGACCAGTCACCTACAGACAGAGAGGTATATAACTATCACAACATATAGACCAGTCATCTACAGACAACATATAGACCAGTCATCTACAGACAGAGAGGTATATAACTATCACAACATATAGACCAGTCATCTACAGACAGAGAGGTATATTACTATCACAACATATAGACCAGTCATCTACAGACAGAGAGATATATTACTATCACAACATATAGACCAGTCATCCACAGACAGAGAGGTATATAACTATCACAACATATAGACCAGTCACCTACAGACAGAGAGGTATATTACTATCACAACATATAGACCAGTCATCTACAGACAGAGAGGTATATAACTATCACAACATATAGACCAGTCATCTACAGACAGAGAGGTATATAACTATCACAACATATAGAACAGTCATCTACAGACAGAGAGGTATATACTATCACAACATATAGACCAGTCATCTACAGACAGAGAGGTATATTACTATTACAACATATAGACCAGTCATCTACAGACAGAGAGGTATATAACTATCACAACATATAGACCAGTCATCTACAGACAGAGAGGTATATACTATCACAACATATAGACCAGTCATCTACAGACAACACATAGACCAGTCACCTACAGACAGAGAGGTATATAACTATCACAACATATAGACCAGTCATCTACAGACAACATATAGACCAGTCATCTACAGACAGAGAGGTATATAACTATCACAACATATAGACCAGTCATCTACAGACAGAGAGGTATATTACTATCACAACATATAGACCAGTCATCTACAGACAGAGAGGTATATAACTATCACAACATATAGAACAGTCATCTACAGACAGAGAGGTATATACTATCACAACATATAGACCAGTCATCTACAGACAGAGAGGTATATTACTATTACAACATATAGACCAGTCATCTACAGACAGAGAGGTATATAACTATCACAACATATAGACCAGTCATCTACAGACAGAGAGGTATATACTATCACAACATATAGACCAGTCATCTACAGACAACACATAGACCAGTCACCTACAGACAGAGAGGTATATAACTATCACAACATATAGACCAGTCATCTACAGACAACATATAGACCAGTCATCTACAGACAGAGAGGTATATAACTATCACAACATATAGACCAGTCATCTACAGACAGAGAGGTATATTACTATCACAACATATAGACCAGTCATCTACAGACAGAGAGATATATTACTATCACAACATATAGACCAGTCATCCACAGACAGAGAGGTATATAACTATCACAACATATAGACCAGTCACCTACAGACAGAGAGGTATATTACTATCACAACATATAGACCAGTCATCTACAGACAGAGAGGTATATAACTATCACAACATATAGACCAGTCATCTACATACAGAGAGGTATATAACTATCACAACATATAGACCAGTCATCTACAGAGAGAGAGGTATATTACTATCACAACATATAGACCAGTCATCTACATACAGAGAGGTATATAACTATCACAACATATAGACCAGTCATCTACAGAGAGAGAGGTATATTACTATCACAACATATAGACTAGTCACCTACAGACAACATATAGACCAGTCATCTACAGAGAGAGAGGTATATAACTATCACAACATATAGACCAGTCATCTACAGACAGAGAGGTATATACTATCACAACATATAGACCAGTCATCTACAGAGAGAGAGGTATATAACTATCACAACATATAGACCAGTCATCTACAGACAGAGAGGTATATAACTATCACAACATATAGAACAGTCATCTACAGACAGAGAGGTATATACTATCACAACATATAGACCAGTCATCTACAGACAGAGAGGTATATTACTATTACAACATATAGACCAGTCATCTACAGACAGAGAGGTATATAACTATCACAACATATAGACCAGTCATCTACAGACAGAGAGGTATATACTATCACAACATATAGACCAGTCATCTACAGACAACACATAGACCAGTCACCTACAGACAGAGAGGTATATAACTATCACAACATATAGACCAGTCATCTACAGACAACATATAGACCAGTCATCTACAGACAGAGAGGTATATAACTATCACAACATATAGACCAGTCATCTACAGACAGAGAGGTATATTACTATCACAACATATAGACCAGTCATCTACAGACAGAGAGATATATTACTATCACAACATATAGACCAGTCATCTACAGACAGAGAGGTATATAACTATCACAACATATAGACCAGTCATCTACATACAGAGAGGTATATAACTATCACAACATATAGACCAGTCATCTACAGACAGAGAGGTATATAACTATCACAACATATAGACCAGTCATCTACAGACAGAGAGGTATATTACTATCACAACATATAGACCAGTCATCTACAGACAACACATAGACCAGTCACCTACAGACAACATATAGACCAGTCACCTACAGACAACACATAGACCAGTCATCTACAGACAACATATAGACCAGTCACCTACAGACAGAGAGGTATATTACTATCACAACATATAGACCAGTCATCTACAGATAGAGAGATATATTACTATCACAACATATAGACCAGTCATCTACAGACAGAGAGGTATATAACTATCACAACATATAGACCAGTCATCTACAGCCAACATATAGACCAGTCACCTACAGACAGAGAGGTATATTACTATCACAACATATAGACCAGTCACCTACAGACAGAGAGGTATATTACTATCACAACATATAGACCAGTCATCTACAGACAGAGAGGTATATTACTATCACAACATATAGACCAGTCATCTACAGCCAACATATAGACCAGTCACCTACAGACAGAGAGGTATATTACTATCACAACATATAGACCAGTCACCTACAGACAGAGAGGTATATTACTATCACAACATATAGACCAGTCATCTACAGATAGAGAGATATATTACTATCACAACATATAGACCAGTCATCTACAGACAGAGAGGTATATAACTATCACAACATATAGACCAGTCATCTACAGAGAGAGAGATATATTACTATCACAACATATAGACCAGTCACCTACAGACAGAGAGGTATATAACTATCACAACATATAGACCAGTCATCTACAGACAACACATAGACCAGTCACCTACAGACAGAGAGGTATATTACTATCACAACATATAGACCAGTCATCTACAGACAGATAGGTATATTACTATCACAACATATAGACCAGTCATCTACAGACAGATAGGTATATTACTATCACAACATATAGACCAGTCATCTACAGACAGAGAGGTATATAACTATCACAACATATAGACCAGTCATCTACAGACAGAGAGGTATACTACTATAACAACATATAGACCAGTCATCTACAGACAGAGAGGTATATAACTATCACAACATATAGACCAGTCATCTACAGACAACACATAGACCAGTCATCTACAGACAGAGAGGTATATTACTATCACAACATATAGACCAGTCATCTACAGACAACATATAGACCAGTCATCTACAGACAGAGAGGTATATTACTATCACAACATATAGACCAGTCATCTACAGACAGAGAGGTATATAACTATCACAACATATAGACCAGTCATCTACAGACAGAGAGGTATATAACTATCACAACATATAGACCAGTCATCTACAGAGAGAGAGGTATATAACTATCACAACATATAGACCAGTCATCTACAGACAACACATAGACCAGTCACCTACAGACAGAGAGGTATATTACTATCACAACATATAGACCAGTCATCTACAGACAGAGAGGTATAATACTATATCAACATATAGACCAGTCATCTACAGACAGAGAGGTATATAACTATCACAACATATAGACCAGTCATCTACAGACAGAGAGGTATATAACTATCACAACATATAGACCAGTCATCTACAGAGAGAGAGGTATATAACTATCACAACATATAGACCAGTCATCTACAGACAACACATAGACCAGTCACCTACAGACAAAGAGGTATATTACTATCACAACATATAGACCAGTCATCTACAGACAGAGAGGTATATTACTATCACAACATATAGACCAGTCATCTACAGACAGAGAGGTATAATACTATCACAACATATAGACCAGTCATCTACAGACAGAGAGGTATATAACTATCACAACATATAGACCAGTCATCTACTGACAGAGAGGTATGTTACTATCACAACATATAGACCAGTCATCTACAGACAACATATAGACCAGTCACCTACAGACAGAGAGGTATATAACTATCACAACATATAGAGCAGTCATCTACAGACGACATATAGACCAGTCACCTACAGACAGAGAGGTATATTGCTATCACAACATATAGACCAGTCATCTACAGACAACATATAGACCAGTCATCTACAGACAGAGAGGTATATAACTATCACAACATATAGACCAGTCATCTACAGACAACATATAGACCAGTCATCTACAGAGAGAGAGGTATATAACTATCACAACATATAGACCAGTCATCTACAGACAGAGAGGTATATTACTATCACAACATATAGACCAGTCATCTACAGACAGAGAGGTATATAACTATCACAACATATAGACCAGTCATCTACAGAGAGAGAGGTATATTACTATCACAACATATAGACCAGTCATCTACAGACAGAGAGGTATATTACTATCACAACATATAGACCAGTCATCTACAGACAGAGAGGTATATAACTATCACAACATATAGACCAGTCATCTACAGACAGAGAGGTATATAACTATCACAACATATAGACCAGTCATCTACATACAGAGAGGTATATAACTATCACAACATATAGACCAGTCATCTACAGACGACATATAGACCAGTCACCTACAGACAACACATAGACCAGTCATCTACAGACAGAGAGGTATATTACTATCACCACATATAGACCAGTCACCTACAGACAGAGAGGTATATTACTATCACAACATATAGACCAGTCACCTACAGACAACATATAGACCGGTCACCTACAGACAACACATAGACCAGTCATCTACAGACAGAGAGGTATATTACTATCACAACATATAGACCAGTCATCTACAGACAGAGAGGTATATAACTATCACAACATATAGACCAGTCATCTACAGACAGAGAGGTATATTACTATCACAACATATAGACCAGTCATCTACAGACAACATATAGACCAGTCACCTACATACGGAGAGGTATAATACTATCACAACATATAGACCAGTCATCTACAGACAGAGAGGTATATTACTATCACAACATATAGACCAGTCATCTAAAGACAGAGAGGTATATAACTATCACAACATATAGACCAGTCATCTACAGACAACACATAGACCAGTCATCTACAGACAGAGAGGTATATAACTATCACAACATATAGACCAGTCATCTACATACAGAGAGGTATATTACTATCACAACATATAGACCAGTCATCTACAGACAACATATAGACCAGTCATCTACAGACAGAGAGGTATATAACTATCACAACATATAGACCAGTCATCTACAGACAGAGAGGTATATAACTATCACAACATATAGACCAGTCATCTACAGACAGAGAGGTATATTACTATCACAACATATAGACCAGTCATCTACAGACAACATATAGACCAGTCACCTACATACAGAGAGGTATAATACTATCACAACATATAGACCAGTCATCTACAGACAACACATAGACCAGTCACCTACAGACAGAGAGGTATATTACTATCACAACATATAGACCAGTCATCTACAGACAGAGAGGTATATAACTATCACAACATATAGACCAGTCATCTACAGACAACACATAGACCAGTCATCTACAGACAGAGAGGTATATAACTATCACAACATATAGACCAGTCATCTACAGACAACATATAGACCAGTCACCTACAGACAACACATAGACCAGTCATCTACAGACAGAGAGGTATATAACTATCACAACATATAGACCAGTCATCTACAGACAGAGAGGTATATAACTATCACAACATATAGACCAGTCATCTACAGACAGAGAGGTATATAACTATCACAACATATAGACCAGTCATCTACAGACAACACATAGACCAGTCATCTACAGACAGAGAGGTATATAACTATCACAACATATAGACCAGTCATCTACATACAGAGAGGTATATAACTATCACAACATATAGACCAGTCATCTACAGACAGAGAGGTATATAACTATCACAACATATAGACCAGTCATCTACAGACAACACATAGACCAGTCATCTACAGACAACATATAGACCAGTCATCTACATACAGAGAGGTATATTACTATCACAACATATAGACCAGTCATCTACAGACAGAGAGGTATATCACTATCACAACATATAGACCAGTCATCTACAGACAACATATAGACCAGTCATCTACAGACAGAGAGGTATATAACTATCACAACATATAGACCAGTCATCTACAGACAGAGAGGTATATAACTATCACAACATATAGACCAGTCATCTACAGACAACATATAGACCAGTCATCTACAGACAGAGAGGTATATTACTATCACAACATATAGACCAGTCATCTACAGACAGAGAGGTATATAACTATCACAACATATAGACCAGTCATCTACAGACAGAGAGGTATATTACTATCACAACATATAGACCAGTCATCTACAGACAGAGAGGTATATAACTATCACAACATATAGACCAGTCATCTACAGACAGAGAGGTATATAACTATCACAACATATAGACCGGTCATCTACAGATAGAGAGGTATATAACTATCAAAACATATAGACCAGTCATCTATAGACAGAGAGGTATATTACTATCACAACATATAGACCAGTCATCTACAGACAGAGAGGTATATAACTATCACAACATATAGACCAGTCATCTACAGACAGAGAGGTATATTACTATCACAACATATAGACCAGTCATCTACAGACAACATATAGACCAGTCACCTACATACGGAGAGGTATAATACTATCACAACATATAGACCAGTCATCTACAGACAGAGAGGTATATTACTATCACAACATATAGACCAGTCATCTAAAGACAGAGAGGTATATAACTATCACAACATATAGACCAGTCATCTACAGACAACACATAGACCAGTCATCTACAGACAGAGAGGTATATAACTATCACAACATATAGACCAGTCATCTACATACAGAGAGGTATATTACTATCACAACATATAGACCAGTCATCTACAGACAACATATAGACCAGTCATCTACAGACAGAGAGGTATATAACTATCACAACATATAGACCAGTCATCTACAGACAGAGAGGTATATAACTATCACAACATATAGACCAGTCATCTACAGACAGAGAGGTATATTACTATCACAACATATAGACCAGTCATCTACAGACAACATATAGACCAGTCACCTACATACAGAGAGGTATAATACTATCACAACATATAGACCAGTCATCTACAGACAACACATAGACCAGTCACCTACAGACAGAGAGGTATATTACTATCACAACATATAGACCAGTCATCTACAGACAGAGAGGTATATAACTATCACAACATATAGACCAGTCATCTACAGACAACACATAGACCAGTCATCTACAGACAGAGAGGTATATAACTATCACAACATATAGACCAGTCATCTACAGACAACATATAGACCAGTCACCTACAGACAACACATAGACCAGTCATCTACAGACAGAGAGGTATATAACTATCACAACATATAGACCAGTCATCTACAGACAGAGAGGTATATAACTATCACAACATATAGACCAGTCATCTACAGACAGAGAGGTATATAACTATCACAACATATAGACCAGTCATCTACAGACAACACATAGACCAGTCATCTACAGACAGAGAGGTATATAACTATCACAACATATAGACCAGTCATCTACATACAGAGAGGTATATAACTATCACAACATATAGACCAGTCATCTACAGACAGAGAGGTATATAACTATCACAACATATAGACCAGTCATCTACAGACAACACATAGACCAGTCATCTACAGACAACATATAGACCAGTCATCTACATACAGAGAGGTATATTACTATCACAACATATAGACCAGTCATCTACAGACAGAGAGGTATATCACTATCACAACATATAGACCAGTCATCTACAGACAACATATAGACCAGTCATCTACAGACAGAGAGGTATATAACTATCACAACATATAGACCAGTCATCTACAGACAGAGAGGTATATAACTATCACAACATATAGACCAGTCATCTACAGACAACATATAGACCAGTCATCTACAGACAGAGAGGTATATTACTATCACAACATATAGACCAGTCATCTACAGACAGAGAGGTATATAACTATCACAACATATAGACCAGTCATCTACAGACAGAGAGGTATATTACTATCACAACATATAGACCAGTCATCTACAGACAGAGAGGTATATAACTATCACAACATATAGACCAGTCATCTACAGACAGAGAGGTATATAACTATCACAACATATAGACCGGTCATCTACAGATAGAGAGGTATATAACTATCAAAACATATAGACCAGTCATCTATAGACAGAGAGGTATATTACTATCACAACATATAGACCAGTCATCTACAGACAGAGAGGTATATAACTATCACAACATATAGACCAGTCATCTAAAGACAGAGAGGTATATTACTATCACAACATATAGACCAGTCATCTACAGACAACATATAGACCAGTCACCTACATACAGAGAGGTATAATACTATCACAACATATAGACCAGTCATCTACAGACAACACATAGACCAGTCACCTACAGACAGAGAGGTATATTACTATCACAACATATAGACCAGTCATCTACAGACAGAGAGGTATATAACTATCACAACATATAGACCAGTCATCTACAGACAACACATAGACCAGTCATCTACAGACAGAGAGGTATATAACTATCACAACATATAGACCAGTCATCTACAGACAACATATAGACCAGTCACCTACAGACAACACATAGACCAGTCATCTACAGACAGAGAGGTATATAACTATCACAACATATAGACCAGTCATCTACATACAGAGAGGTATATAACTATCACAACATATAGACCAGTCATCTACAGACAGAGAGGTATATAACTATCACAACATATAGACCAGTCATCTACAGACAACACATAGACCAGTCATCTACAGACAGAGAGGTATATAACTATCACAACATATAGACCAGTCATCTACAGACAACATATAGACCAGTCATCTACAGACAGAGAGGTATATAACTATCACAACATATAGACCAGTCATCTACAGACAGAGAGATATATTACTATCACAACATATAGACCAGTAATCTACAGACAGAGAGGTATATAACTATCACAACATATAGACCAGTCATCTACAAACAGAGAGGTATATAACTATCACAACATATAGACCAGTCATCTACAGACAACATATAGACCAGTCATCTACATACAGAGAGGTATATTACTATCACAACATATAGACCAGTCATCTACAGACAGAGAGGTATATCACTATCACAACATATAGACCAGTCATCTACAGACAACATATAGACCAGTCATCTACAGACAGAGAGGTATATAACTATCACAACATATAGACCAGTCATCTACAGACAGAGAGGTATATAACTATCACAACATATAGACCAGTCATCTACAGACAACATATAGACCAGTCATCTACAGACAGAGAGGTATATTACTATCACAACATATAGACCAGTCATCTACAGACAGAGAGGTATATAACTATCACAACATATAGACCAGTCATCTACAGACAGAGAGGTATATTACTATCACAACATATAGACCAGTCATCTACAGACAGAGAGGTATATAACTATCACAACATATAGACCAGTCATCTACAGACAGAGAGGTATATAACTATCACAACATATAGACCAGTCATCTACAGATAGAGAGGTATATAACTATCAAAACATATAGACCAGTCATCTATAGACAGAGAGGTATATTACTATCACAACATATAGACCAGTCATCTACAGACAGA
>NC_088410.1:70469398-70596898 GCF_034236695.1 Oncorhynchus nerka
CACAACAACACACCACCACACAACAACACCACACCACACAACACCACCACACAACACCACACCACACAATACACACCACCACACAACACACAGCATCACACACCACACCACCACCACACAACACACAGCACCACACCACACACCACCACCACACAACACACAGCACCACACACCACCACCACAAACCACCACCACATAACACCACCACACAACACACAGCACCACACCACACACACCACCACCACACAACAACAACACACCACAGACAACCAGCCTAAATCGATTCTCAATAACAAATCGGAACAACAGAACCTAATATGCTACACACACCAAAGACAGGCAGGCAGGCATGCAGGATGCTTTGTAGTTATTGGAGGCTGGAGGTGAGGGGTTGAGGAAGGAGTGTAGCACGGCGAAGCAGTGTGTGTGTGTGTGTGTGTGTGTGTGTAGTGTGTGTGTGTGAGGGGTGTGTGTGTGTGTGTGGGGTGTGTGTGTGTGTGTGTATGTTTGTGTATGTGTGTGTGTGAGTGTGTGTGTGTGTGTGTGTGTGTAGTGTGTGTGTGTGTGAAGGGTGTGTGTGTGTGTGTGTGTGTAGTGTGTGGGGTGTGTGTGTGTGTGTGTGTGAGGAGGGAGTCACCCAGATGGTACTGACCGCTTTAGTGGAGGAAGCCAGTTTCTCCATCTCTTCATGAGTCAACCACACATTTCCGGAGGACTGCACAGAGGGAGAGCACACGCACATGCAAGCGTGCACGTAAGCACGCATACACACACACACACACACAAATACAGTGTCTTCAGTGAAAGGCAGTGTGTGTCAGACAGGCAGTATCTGGGACATTGATGAGAGAGTAGGGTTCCCATTCCACCCCATGCAGCCCAGTGGACAGAGTGAAGAGTACTGTCAAAAGCACTACCATTACAGAGTCAGAAGTGAGAAGGTGAGGGGCAGTGTGGGTGTGAGTACCGTTCTAGAGGTGAGCGGAGCAGAGGGGCTGGTGAGGGGCAGTGTGGGTGTGAGTACCGTTCTAGAGGTGAGCGCGCAGAGGGGCTGGTGAGGGGCAGTGTGGGTGTGAGTACCGTTCTAGAGGTGAGCGGCGCAGAGGGGCTGGTGAGGGGCAGTGTGGGTGTGAGTACCGTTCTAGAGGTGAGCGGCGCAGAGGGGCTGGTGAGGGGCAGTGTGGGTGTGAGTACCGTTCTAGAGGTGAGCGGAGCAGAGGGGCTGGTGAGGGAGACCATCTCCTGGATGGCCAGTCTCAGTTTGAGGCGGTGCAGGGGGTTACTGATGCCAATCTCCCTCTGGATCTCTGTGTCAGACAGGGCAGACATGATGGCACCGCTCTTCACGTTGGCACGACACGCTGCCACGTACCAGGCGGGCATCCCCAGCCACAGCTGGAGAGATTGGAGACATCATCATCATCATCATCATCTCACACTATATAACACTCCAAGTGATGATACTGTAGGTTAAGGTAGTGGTTTATATACCACTCCAGGTGAGGATACTGTAGGTTAAGGTAGTGGTTTATATACCACTCCAGGTGAGGATACTGTAGGTTAAGGTAGTGGTTTATATACCACTCCAGGTGATGATACTGTAGGTTAAGGTAGTGGTTTATATACCACTCCAGGTGATGATACTGTAGGTTAAGGTAGTGGTTTATATACCACTCCAGGTGAGGATACTGTAGGTTAAGGTAGTGGTTTATATACCACTCCAGGTGAGGATACTGTAGGTTAAGGTAGTGGTTTATATATCACTCCAGGTGAGGATACAGTAGGTTAAGGTAGTGGTTTATATATCACTCCAGGTGATGATACTGTAGGTTAAGGTAGTGGTTTATATAACACTCCAAGTGATGATACTGTAGGTTAAGGTAGTGGGTTATATACCACTCCAGGTGATGATACTGTAGGTTAAGGTAGTGGTTTATATGCCACTCCAGGTGATGATACTGTAGGTTAAGGTTAAGGTAGTGGTTTATATATCACTCCAGGTGAGGATACTGTAGGTTAAGGTTAATGTAGTGGTTTATATACCACTCCAGGTGAGGATACAGTAGGTTAAGGTAGTGGTTTATATACCACTCCAGGTGATGATACTGTAGGTTAAGGTTAAGGTAGTGGTTTATATATCACTCCAGGTGATGATACAGTAGGTTAAGGTTAATGTAGTGGTTTATATACCACTCCAGGTGATGATACTGTAGGTTAAGGTAGTGGTTTATATACCACTCCAGGTGAGGATACTGTAGGTTAAGGTTAATGTAGTGGTTTATATACCACTCCAGGTGAGGATACTGTAGGTTAAGGTAGTGGTTTATATACCACTCCAGGTGAGGATACTGTAGGTTAAGGTAGTGGTTTATATACCACTCCAGGTGATGATACTGTAGGTTAAGGTAGTGGTTTATATACCACTCCAGGTGATGATACTGTAGGTTAAGGTAGTGGTTTATATACCACTCCAGGTGATGATACTGTAGGTTAAGGTAGTGGTTTATATACCACTCCAGGTGAGGATACTGTAGGTTAAGGTAGTGGTTTATATACCACTCCAGGTGAGGATACTGTAGGTTAAGGTAGTGGTTTATATACCACTCCAGGTGATGATACTGTAGGTTAAGGTAGTGGTTTATATACCACTCCAGGTGAGGATACTGTAGGTTAAGGTAGTGGTTTATATACCACTCCAGGTGAGGATACTGTAGGTTAAGGTAGTGGTTTATATACCACTCCAGGTGATGATACTGTAGGTTAAGGTTAAGGTAGTGGTTTATATATCACTCCAGGTGAGGATACTGTAGGTTAAGGTTAATGTAGTGGTTTATATACCACTCCAGGTGAGGATACAGTAGGTTAAGGTAGTGGTTTATATACCACTCCAGGTGATGATACTGTAGGTTAAGGTTAAGGTAGTGGTTTATATATCACTCCAGGTGATGATACAGTAGGTTAAGTTTAAGGTAGTGGTTTATATACCACTCCAGGTGATCATACTGTAGGTTAAGGTAGTGGTTTATATACCACTCCAGGTGAGGATACTGTAGGTTAAGGTTAATGTAGTGGTTTATATACCACTCCAGGTGAGGATACTGTAGGTTAAGGTAGTGGTTTATATACCACTCCAGGTGAGGATACTGTAGGTTAAGGTAGTGGTTTATATACCACTCCAGGTGATGATACTGTAGGTTAAGGTAGTGGTTTATATACCACTCCAGGTGAGGATACTGTAGGATAAGGTAGTGGTTTATATACCACTCCAGGTGAGGATACTGTAGGTTAAGGTAGTGGTTTATATACCACTCCAGGTGATGATACTGTAGGTTAAGGTTAAGGTAGTGGTTTATATATCACTCCAGGTGAGGATACTGTAGGTTAAGGTTAATGTAGTGGTTTATATACCACTCCAGGTGAGGATACAGTAGGTTAAGGTAGTGGTTTATATACCACTCCAGGTGATGATACTGTAGGTTAAGGTTAAGGTAGTGGTTTATATATCACTCCAGGTGATGATACAGTAGGTTAAGTTTAAGGTAGTGGTTTATATACCACTCCAGGTGATCATACTGTAGGTTAAGGTAGTGGTTTATATACCACTCCAGGTGAGGATACTGTAGGTTAAGGTTAATGTAGTGGTTTATATACCACTCCAGGTGAGGATACTGTAGGTTAAGGTAGTGGTTTATATACCACTCCAGGTGAGGATACTGTAGGTTAAGGTAGTGGTTTATATACCACTCCAGGTGATGATACTGTAGGTTAAGGTAGTGGTTTATATACCACTCCAGGTGATGATACTGTAGGTTAAGGTAGTGGTTTATATACCACTCCAGGTGATGATACTGTAGGTTAAGGTAGTGGTTTATATACCACTCCAGGTGAGGATACTGTAGGTTAAGGTAGTGGTTTATATACCACTCCAGGTGAGGATACTGTAGGTTAAGGTAGTGGTTTATATACCACTCCAGGTGATGATACTGTAGGTTAAGGTAGTGGTTTATATACCACTCCAGGTGAGGATACTGTAGGTTAAGGTAGTGGTTTATATACCACTCCAGGTGAGGATACTGTAGGTTAAGGTAGTGGTTTATATACCACTCCAGGTGAGGATACAGTAGGTTAAGGTAGTGGTTTATATACCACTCCAGGTGATGATACTGTAGGTTAAGGTTAAGGTAGTGGTTTATATACCACTCCAGGTGATGATACAGTAGGTTAAGTTTAAGGTAGTGGTTTATATACCACTCCAGGTGATGATACTGTAGGTTAAGGTAGTGGTTTATATACCACTCCAGGTGAGGATACTGTAGGTTAAGGTTAATGTAGTGGTTTATATACCACTCCAGGTGAGGATACTGTAGGTTAAGGTAGTGGTTTATATACCACTCCAGGTGAGGATACTGTAGGTTAAGGTAGTGGTTTATATACCACTCCAGGTGATGATACTGTAGGTTAAGGTTAAGGTAGTGGTTTATATATCACTCCAGGTGAGGATACTGTAGGTTAAGGTTAATGTAGTGGTTTATATACCACTCCAGGTGAGGATACAGTAGGTTAAGGTAGTGGGTTATATACCACTCCAGGTGATGATACTGTAGGTTAAGGTAATGGTTTATATACCACTCCAGGTGATGATACTGTAGGTTAAGGTAGTGGTTTATATACCACTCCAGGTGATGATACAGTAGGTTAAGGTAGTGGTTTATATACCACCCCAGGTGATGATACTGTAGGTTAAGGTAGTGGTTTATATACCACTCCAGGTGATGATACTGTAGGTTAAGGTAGTGGTTTATATACCACTCCAGGTGAGGATACAGTAGGTTAAGGTAGTGGTTTATATATGACTCCAGGTGATGATACTGTAGGTTAAGGTTAATGTAGTGGTTTATATACCACTCCAGGTGAGGATACTGTAGGTTAAGGTAGTGGTTTATATATCACTCCAGGTGAGGATACAGTAGGTTAAGGTAGTGGTTTATATACCACTCCAGGTGAGGATACAGTAGGTTAAGGTAGTGGTTTATATACCACTCCAGGTGAGGATACAGTAGGTTAAGGTAGTGGTTTATATACCACTCCAGGTGAGGATACTGTAGGTTAAGGTAGTGGTTTATATACCACTCCAGGTGATGATACTGTAGGTTAAGGTAGTGGTTTATATACCACTCCAGGTGAGGATACTGTAGGTTAAGGTAGTGGTTTATATACCACTCCAGGTGATGATACTGTAGGTTAAGGTAGTGGTTTATATACCACTCCAGGTGATGATACTGTAGGTTAAGGTAGTGGTTTATATACCACTCCAGGTGATGATACTGTAGGTTAAGGTAGTGGTTTATATACCACTCCAGGTGAGGATACTGTAGGTTAAGGTAGTGGTTTATATATCACTCCAGGTGAGGATACAGTAGGTTAAGGTAGTGGTTTATATACCACTCCAGGTGAGGATACAGTAGGTTAAGGTAGTGGTTTATATACCACTCCAGGTGAGGATACAGTAGGTTAAGGTAGTGGTTTATATACCACTCCAGGTGAGGATACAGTAGGTTAAGGTAGTGGTTTATATACCACTCCAGGTGAGGATACAGTAGGTTAAGGTAGTGGTTTATATACCACTCCAGGTGAGGATACTGTAGCTTAAGGTAGTGGTTTATATACCACTCCAGGTGATGACTGTAGGTTAAGGTAGTGGTTTATATACCACTCCAGGTGAGGATACTGTAGGTTAAGGTAGTGGTTTATATACCACTCCAGGTGATGATACTGTAGGTTAAGGTAGTGGTTTATATACCACTCCAGGTGATGATACTGTAGGTTAAGGTAGTGGTTTATATACCACTCCAGGTGAGGATACTGTAGGTTAAGGTAGTGGTTTATATACCACTCCAGGTGATGATACTGTAGGTTAAGGTAGTGGTTTATATACCACTCCAGGTGAGGATACTGTAGGTTAAGGTAGTGGTTTATATACCACTCCAGGTGATGATACTGTAGGTTAAGGTAGTGGTTTATATACCACTCCAGGTGATGATACTGTAGGTTAAGGTAGTGGTTTATATACCACTCCAGGTGATGATACTGTAGGTTAAGGTAGTGGTTTATATACCACTCCAGGTGATGATACTGTAGGTTAAGGTAGTGGTTTATATACCACTCCAGGTGATGATACTGTAGGTTAAGGTAGTGGTTTATATACCACTCCAGGTGAGGATACAGTAGGTTAAGGTAGTGGTTTATATACCACTCCAGGTGATGATACTGTAGGTTAAGGTTAAGGTAGTGGTTTATATATCACTCCAGGTGATGATACAGTAGGTTAAGGTTAAGGTAGTGGTTTATATACCACTCCAGGTGAGGATACTGTAGGTTAAGGTAGTGGTTTATATACCACTCCAGGTGATGATACTGTAGGTTAAGGTAGTGGTTTATATACCACTCCAGGTGAGGATACTGTAGGTTAAGGTAGTGGTTTATATACCACTCCAGGTGAGGATACTGTAGGTTAAGGTAGTGGTTTATATACCACTCCAGGTGATGATACTGTAGGTTAAGGTAGTGGTTTATATACCACTCCAGGTGATGATACTGTAGGTTAAGGTAGTGGTTTATATACCACTCCAGGTGAGGATACAGTAGGTTAAGGTAGTGGTTTATATACCACTCCAGGTGATGATACTGTAGGTTAAGGTTAAGGTAGTGGTTTATATATCACTCCAGGTGATGATACAGTAGGTTAAGGTTAAGGTAGTGGTTTATATACCACTCCAGGTGAGGATACTGTAGGTTAAGGTAGTGGTTTATATACCACTCCAGGTGAGGATACTGTAGGTTAAGGTAGTGGTTTATATACCACTCCAGGTGATGATACTGTAGGTTAAGGTAGTGGTTTATATACCACTCCAGGTGAGGATACTGTAGGTTAAGGTAGTGGTTTATATACCACTCCAGGTGAGGATACTGTAGGTTAAGGTAGTGGTTTATATACCACTCCAGGTGATGATACTGTAGGTTAAGGTAGTGGTTTATATACCACTCCAGGTGATGATACTGTAGGTTAAGGTAGTGGTTTATATACCACCAGGTGAGGATACTGGTTTATATACCACTCCAGGTGAGGATACTGTAGGTTAAGGTAGTGGTTTATATACCACTCCAGGTGATGATACTGTAGGTTAAGGTAGTGGTTTATATACCACTCCAGGTGATGATAATGTAGGTTAAGGTAGTGGTTTATATACCACTCCAGGTGAGGATACTGTAGGTTAAGGTAGTGGTTTATATACCACTCCAGGTGATGATACTGTAGGTTAAGGTAGTGGTTTATATACCACTCCAGGTGATGATAATGTAGGTTAAGGTAGTGGTTTATATACCACTCCAGGTGATGATACTGTAGGTTAAGGTAGTGGTTTATATACCACTCCAGGTGAGGATACAGTAGGTTAAGGTAGTGGTTTATATACCACTCCAGGTGATGATACTGTAGGTTAAGGTTAAGGTAGTGGTTTATATATCACTCCAGGTGAGGATACTGTAGGTTAAGGTTAATGTAGTGGTTTATATACCACTCCAGGTGAGGATACAGTAGGTTAAGGTAGTGGGTTATATACCACTCCAGGTGATGATACTGTAGGTTAAGGTAGTGGTTTATATACCACTCCAGGTGATGATACTGTAGGTTAAGGTAGTGGTTTATATACCACTCCAGGTGATGATACTGTAGGTTAAGGTAGTAGTTTATATACCACTCCAGGTGATGATACTGTAGGTTAAGGTAGTGGTTTATATACCACTCCAGGTGATGATACTGTAGGTTAAGGTTAAGGTAGTGGTTTATATACCACTCCAGGTGAGGATACTGTAGGTTAAGGTAGTGGTTTATATACCACTCCAGGTGATGATACTGTAGGTTAAGGTAGTGGTTTATATACCACTCCAGGTGAGGATACAGTAGGTTAAGGTAGTGGTTTATATACCACTCCAGGTGAGGATACAGTAGGTTAAGGTAGTGGTTTATATACCACTCCAGGTGAGGATACAGTAGGTTAAGGTAGTGGTTTATATACCACTCCAGGTGAGGATACTGTAGCTTAAGGTAGTGGTTTATATACCACTCCAGGTGATGATACTGTAGGTTAAGGTAGTGGTTTATATACCACTCCAGGTGAGGATACTGTAGGTTAAGGTAGTGGTTTATATACCACTGTAGGTCCAGGTAGTGGATACTGTGATGGTTAAGGTTAGGTAGTGGTTTATATACCACTCCAGGTGATGATAATGTAGGTTAAGGTAGTGGTTTATATACCACTCCAGGTGAGGATACTGTAGGTTAAGGTAGTGGTTTATATACCACTCCAGGTGATGATACTGTAGGTTAAGGTAGTGGTTTATATACCACTCCAGGTGATGATAATGTAGGTTAAGGTAGTGGTTTATATACCACTCCAGGTGATGATACTGTAGGTTAAGGTAGTGGTTTATATACCACTCCAGGTGAGGATACAGTAGGTTAAGGTAGTGGTTTATATACCACTCCAGGTGATGATACTGTAGGTTAAGGTTAAGGTAGTGGTTTATATATCACTCCAGGTGAGGATACTGTAGGTTAAGGTTAATGTAGTGGTTTATATACCACTCCAGGTGAGGATACAGTAGGTTAAGGTAGTGGGTTATATACCACTCCAGGTGATGATACTGTAGGTTAAGGTAGTGGTTTATATACCACTCCAGGTGATGATACTGTAGGTTAAGGTAGTGGTTTATATACCACTCCAGGTGATGATACTGTAGGTTAAGGTAGTAGTTTATATACCACTCCAGGTGATGATACTGTAGGTTAAGGTAGTGGTTTATATACCACTCCAGGTGATGATACTGTAGGTTAAGGTTAAGGTAGTGGTTTATATACCACTCCAGGTGAGGATACTGTAGGTTAAGGTAGTGGTTTATATACCACTCCAGGTGATGATACTGTAGGTTAAGGTAGTGGTTTATATACCACTCCAGGTGAGTGGATAGGTGAGTAGGTTAAGGTAGTGGTTTATATACCACTCCAGGTGAGGATACAGTAGGTTAAGGTAGTGGTTTATATACCACTCCAGGTGAGGATACTGTAGTGGTTTATTAAGGTAGTGGTTTATATACCACTCCAGGTGAGGATACTGTAGGTTAAGGTAGTGGTTTATATACCACTCCAGGTGATGATACTGTAGGTTAGGTAGTGGTTTATATACCACTCCAGGTGATGATACTGTAGGTTAAGGTAGTGGTTTATATACCACTCCAGGTGAGGATACTGTAGGTTAAGGTAGTGGTTTATATACCACTCCAGGTGATGATACTGTAGGTTAAGGTAGTGGTTTATATACCACTCCAGGTGATGATACTGTAGGTTAAGGTAGTGGTTTATATACCACTCCAGGTGAGGATACTGTAGGTTAAGGTAGTGGTTTATATATCACTCCAGGTGAGGATACAGTAGGTTAAGGTAGTGGTTTATATACCACTCCAGGTGAGGATACAGTAGGTTAAGGTAGTGGTTTATATACCACTCCAGGTGAGGATACTGTAGGTTAAGGTAGTGGTTTATATACCACTCCAGGTGATGATACTGTAGGTTAAGGTAGTGGTTTATATACCACTCCAGGTGAGGATACTGTAGGTTAAGGTAGTGGTTTATATACCACTCCAGGTGATGATACTGTAGGTTAAGGTAGTGGTTTATATACCACTCCAGGTGATGATACTGTAGGTTAAGGTAGTGGTTTATATACCACTCCAGGTGATGATACTGTAGGTTAAGGTAGTGGTTTATATACCACTCCAGGTGAGGATACTGTAGGTTAAGGTAGTGGTTTATATACCACTCCAGGTGATGATACTGTAGGTTAAGGTAGTGGTTTATATACCACTCCAGGTGATGATACTGTAGGTTAAGGTAGTGGTTTATATACCACTCCAGGTGATGATACTGTAGGTTAAGGTAGTGGTTTATATACCACTCCAGGTGATGATACTGTAGGTTAAGGTAGTGGTTTATATACCACTCCAGGTGATGATACAGGTGATGATACTCCAGGTAGGTTAAGGTTAAGGTAGTGGTTTATATACCACTCCAGGTGAGGATACTGTAGGTTAAGGTAGTGGTTTATATACCACTCCAGGTGATGATACTGTAGGTTAAGGTAGTGGTTTATATACCACTCCAGGTGAGGATACTGTAGGTTAAGGTAGTGGTTTATATACCACTCCAGGTGATGATACAGTAGGTTAAGGTAGTGGTTTATATACCACTCCAGGTGAGGATACTGTAGGTTAAGGTAGTGGTTTATATACCACTCCAGGTGAGTGGATACTGTGATGAGGTTAAGGTAGTGGTTTATATACCACTCCAGGTGATGATACTGTAGGTTAAGGTAGTGGTTTATATACCACTCCAGGTGATGATACTGTAGGTTAAGGTAGTGGTTTATATACCACTCCAGGTGATGATACTGTAGGTTAGGTAGGTAGTGGTTTATATACCACTCCAGGTGAGGATACTGTAGGTTAAGGTAGTGGTTTATATACCACTCCAGGTGAGGATACAGTAGGTTAAGGTAGTGGTTTATATACCACTCCAGGTGAGGATACAGTAGGTTAAGGTAGTGGTTTATATACCACTCCAGGTGAGGATACAGTAGGTTAAGGTAGTGGTTTATATACCACTCCAGGTGAGGATACTGTAGGTTAAGGTAGTGGTTTATATACCACACTCCAGGTGATGATACTGTAGGTTAAGGTAGTGGTTTATATACCACTCCAGGTGATGATACTGTAGGTTAAGGTAGTGGTTTATATACCACTCCAGGTGATATACTGTAGGTTAAGGTAGTGGTTTATATACCACTCCAGGTGATGATACTGTAGGTTAAGGTAGTGGTTTATATACCACTCCAGGTGATGATACTGTTAGGTTAAGGTAGTGGTTTATATACCACTCCAGGTGATGATACTGTAGGTTAAGGTAGTGGTTTATATACCACTCCAGGTGATGATACAGGTAAGGTAGTGGTTTATATACTGTAGGTTAAGGTAGTGGTTTATATACCACTCCAGGTGATGATACTGTAGGTTAAGGTAGTGGTTTATATACCACTCCAGGTGAGGATACTGTAGGTTAAGGTAGTGGTTTATATACCACTCCAGGTGAGGATACTGTAGGTTAAGGTAGTGGTTTATATACCACTCCAGGTGAGGATACTGTAGGTTAAGGTAGTGGTTTATATACCACTCCAGGTGAGGATACTGTAGGTTAAGGTAGTGGTTTATATACTCCAGGTGATAACCAGGGATACTGTAGGTTAAGGTAGTGGTTTATATACCACTCCAGGTGAGATACTGTAGGTTAAGGTAGTGGTTTATATACCACTCCAGGTGATGATACTGTAGGTTAAGGTAGTGGTTTATACCACTCCAGGTGATGATACTGTAGGTTAAGGTAGTGGTTTATATACCACTCCAGGTGAGGATTAAGGTAGGTTAAGGTAGGTTTATATACCACTCCAGGTGAGGATACTGTAGGTTAAGGTAGTGGTTTATATACCACTCCAGGTGAGGATACTGTAGGTTAAGGTAGTGGTTTATATACCACTCCAGGTGAGGTACTGTGGTTTGGTTTATATACCACTCCAGGTGATGATACTGTAGGTTAAGGTAGTGGTTTATATACCACTCCAGGTGAGGATACTGTAGGTTAAGGTAGTGGTTTATATACCACTCCAGGTGATGATACTGTAGGTTAAGGTAGTGGTTTATATACCACTCCAGGTGAGGATACTGTAGGTTAAGGTAGTGGTTTATATACCACTCCAGGTGATGATACTGTAGGTTAAGGTAGTGGTTTATATACCACTCCAGGTGAGATACTGTAGGTTAAGGTAGTGGTTTATATACCACTCCAGGTGATGATACTGTAGGTTAAGGTAGTGGTTTATATACCACTCCAGGTGATGATACTGTAGGTTAAGGTAGTGGTTTATATACCACTCCAGGTGAGGATACTGTAGGTTAAGGTAGTGGTTTATATACCACTCCAGGTGATGATACTGTAGGTTAAGGTAGTGGTTTATATACCACTCCAGGTGATGATACTGTAGGTTAAGGTAGTGGTTTATATACCACTCCAGGTGAGGATACTGTAGGTTAAGGTAGTGGTTTATATACCACTCCAGGTGAGGATACTGTAGGTTAAGGTAGTGGTTTATATACCACTCCAGGTGATGATACTGTAGGTTAAGGTAGTGGTTTATATACCACTCCAGGTGAGGATACTGTAGGTTAAGGTAGTGGTTTATATACCACTCCAGGTGATGATACTGTAGGTTAAGGTAGTGGTTTATATACCACTCCAGGTGATGATACTGTAGGTTAAGGTAGTGGTTTATATACCACTCCAGGTGAGGATACAGTAGGTTAAGGTAGTGGTTTATATACCACTCCCAGGTGATGGATACTGATACAGTAGGTTAAGGTAGTGGTTTATATATCACTCCAGGTGATGATACTGTAGGTTAAGGTAGTGGTTTATATACCACTCCAGGTGAGGATACTGTAGGTTAAGGTAGTGGTTTATATACCACTCCAGGTGATGATACTGTAGGTTAAGGTAGTGGTTTATATACCACTCCAGGTGAGGATACTGTAGGTTAAGGTAGTGGTTTATATACCACCAGGTGATGATACTCCAGGTTAAGGTAGTGGTTTATATACCACTCCAGGTGAGGTTAAGGTTAAGGTAGTGGTTTATATATCACTCCAGGTGAGGATACTGTAGGTTAAGGTTAATGTAGTGGTTTATATACCACTCCAGGTGAGGATACAGTAGGTTAAGGTAGTGGGTTATATACCACTCCAGGTGATGATACAGTAGGTTGTAGGTTCCAGGTGGTAGTGGTTTGGTTTATATACCACTCCAGGTGATGATACTGTAGGTTAAGGTAGTAGTTTATATACCACTCCAGGTGATGATACTGTAGGTTAAGGTAGTGGTTTATATACCACTCCAGGTGATGATACTGTAGGTTAAGGTAGTGGTTTATATACCACTCCAGGTGAGGATACTGTAGGTTAAGGTAGTGGTTTATATACCACTCCAGGTGATGATACTGTAGGTTAAGGTTAAGGTAGTGGTTTATATACCACTCCAGGGGATTATACAGTAGGTTAAGGTAGTGGTTTATATACCACTCCAGGTGATGATACTGTAGGTTAAGGTAGTGGTTTATACCACTCCAGGTGATGATACTGTAGGTTAAGGTAGTGGTTTATATACCACTCCAGGTGATGATACTGTAGGTTAAGGTTAATGTAGTGGTTTATATACCACTCCAGGTGATGATACAGTAGGTTAAGGTAGTGTTTTATATACCACTCCAGGTGATGATACTGTAGGTTAAGGGGATGATACTGTAGGTTAAGGTAGTGGTTTATATACCACCCCAGGTGATGATACTGTAGGTTAAGGTAGTGGTTTATATATCACTCCAGGTGATGATACTGTAGGTTAAGGTTAAGGTCGTGGTTTATATACCACTCCAGGGGATTATACTGTAGGTTAAGGTAGTGGTTTATATACCACTCCAGGTGATGATACTGTAGGTTAAGGTAGTGGTTTATATACCACTCCAGGTGATGATACTGTAGGTTAAGGTAGTGGTTTTATATACCACTCCAGGTGATGATACTGTAGGTTAATGTAGTGGTTTATATACCACTCCAGGTGAGGATACAGTAGGTTAAGGTAGTGGTTTATATACCACTCCAGGTGATGATACAGTAGGTTAAGGTAGTGGTTTATATACCACTCCAGGTGATGATACAGTAGGTTAAGGTAGTGGTTTATATACCACTCCAGGTGATGATACTGTAGGTTAAGGTAGTGGTTTATATACCACTCCAGGTGAGGATACAGTAGGTTAAGGTAGTGGTTTATATACCACTCCAGGTGAGGATACAGTAGGTTAAGGTAGTGGTTTATATACCACTCCAGGTGAGGATACTGTAGCTTAAGGTAGTGGTTTATATACCACTCCAGGTGATGATACTGTAGGTTAAGGTAGTGGTTTATATACCACTCCAGGTGAGGATACTGTAGGTTAAGGTAGTGGTTTATATACCACTCCAGGTGATGATACTGTAGGTTAAGGTAGTGGTTTATATACCACTCCAGGTGATGATACTGTAGGTTAAGGTAGTGGTTTATATACCACTCCAGGTGATGATACTGTAGGTTAAGGTAGTGGTTTATATACCACTCCAGGTGATGATACTGTAGGTTAAGGTAGTGGTTTATATACCACTCCAGGTGAGGATACAGTAGGTTAAGGTAGTGGTTTATATACCACTCCAGGTGAGGATACAGTAGGTTAAGGTAGTGGTTTATATACCACTCCAGGTGAGGATACAGTAGGTTAAGGTAGTGGTTTATATACCACTCCAGGTGAGGATACTGTAGGTTAAGGTAGTGGTTTATATACCACTCCAGGTGATGATACTGTAGGTTAAGGTAGTGGTTTATATACCACTCCAGGTGAGGATACTGTAGGTTAAGGTAGTGGTTTATATACCACTCCAGGTGATGATACTGTAGGTTAAGGTAGTGGTTTATATACCACTCCAGGTGATGATACTGTAGGTTAAGGTAGTGGTTTATATACCACTCCAGGTGAGGATACTGTAGGTTAAGGTAGTGGTTTATATACCACTCCAGGTGATGATACTGTAGGTTAAGGTAGTGGTTTATATACCACTCCAGGTGAGGATACTGTAGGTTAAGGTAGTGGTTTATATACCACTCCAGGTGATGATACTGTAGGTTAAGGTAGTGGTTTATATACCACTCCAGGTGATGATACTGTAGGTTAAGGTAGTGGTTTATATACCACTCCAGGTGAGGATACAGTAGGTTAAGGTAGTGGTTTATATACCACTCCAGGTGATGATACTGTAGGTTAAGGTTAAGGTAGTGGTTTATATATCACTCCAGGTGATGATACAGTAGGTTAAGGTTAAGGTAGTGGTTTTATATACCACTCCAGGTGATGATACTGTAGGTTAAGGTAGTGGTTTATATACCACTCCAAGTGAGGATACTGTAGGTTAAGGTAGTGGTTTATATACCACTCCAGGTGATGATACTGTAGGTTAAGGTAGTGGTTTATATACCACTCCAGGTGATGATACTGTAGGTTAAGGTAGTGGTTTATATACCACTCCAGGTGAGGATACTGTAGGTTAAGGTAGTGGTTTATATACCACTCCAGGTGATGATACTGTAGGTTAAGGTTAAGGTAGTGGTTTATATATCACTCCAGGTGAGGATACTGTAGGTTAAGGTTAATGTAGTGGTTTATATACCACTCCAGGTGAGGATACAGTAGGTTAAGGTAGTGGGTTATATACCACTCCAGGTGATGATACTGTAGGTTAAGGTAGTGGTTTATATACCACTCCAGGTGATGATACTGTAGGTTAAGGTAGTAGTTTATATACCACTCCAGGTGATGATACTGTAGGTTAAGGTAGTGGTTTATATACCACTCCAGGTGATGATACTGTAGGTTAAGGTAGTGGTTTATATACCACTCCAGGTGAGGATACTGTAGGTTAAGGTAGTGGTTTATATACCACTCCAGGTGATGATACTGTAGGTTAAGGTTAAGGTAGTGGTTTATATACCACTCCAGGGGATTATACAGTAGGTTAAGGTAGTGGTTTATATACCACTCCAGGTGATGATACTGTAGGTTAAGGTAGTGGTTTATACCACTCCAGGTGATGATACTGTAGGTTAAGGTAGTGGTTTATATACCACTCCAGGTGATGATACTGTAGGTTAAGGTTAATGTAGTGGTTTATATACCACTCCAGGTGATGATACAGTAGGTTAAGGTAGTGGTTTATATACCACTCCAGGTGATGATACTGTAGGTTAGGGGATGGTAGTTGGTGGTTTATATACCACCCCAGGTGATGATACTGTAGGTTAAGGTAGTGGTTTATATACCACTCCAGGTGATGATACTGTAGGTTAAGGTAGTGGTTTATATACCACTCCAGGTGATGATACTGTAGGTTAAGGTAGTGGTTTATATACCACTCCAGGTGATGATACTGTAGGTTAAGGTAGTGGTTTATATACCACTCCAGGTGATGATACTGTAGGTTAAGGTAGTGGTTTTATATACCACTCCAGGTGATGATACTGTAGGTTAATGTAGTGGTTTATATACCACTCCAGGTGAGGATACAGTAGGTTAAGGTAGTGGTTTATATACCACTCCAGGTGATGATACAGTAGGTTAAGGTAGTGGTTTATATACCACTCCAGGTGATGATACAGTAGGTTAAGGTAGTGGTTTATATACCACTCCAGGTGATGATACAGTAGGTTAAGGTAGTGGTTTATATACCACTCCAGGTGATGATACTGTAGGTTAAGGTAGTGGTTTATATACCACTCCAGGTAATGATACTGTAGGTTAAGGTAGTGGTTTATATACCACTCCAGGTAATGATACTGTAGGTTAAGGTAGTGGTTTATATACCACTCCAGGTGATGATACAGTAGGTTAAGGTAGTGGTTTATATACCACTCCAGGTGAGGATACAGTAGGTTAAGGTAGTGGTTTATATACCACTCCAGGTGATGATACTGTAGGTTAAGGTTAAGGTAGTGGTTTATATATCACTCCAGGTGAGGATACTGTAGGTTAAGGTTAATGTAGTGGTTTATATACCACTCCAGGTGAGGATACAGTAGGTTAAGGTAGTGGGTTATATACCCCTCCAGGTGATGATACTGTAGGTTAAGGTAGTGGTTTATATACCACTCCAGGTGATGATACTGTAGGTTAAGGTAGTGGTTTATATACCACTCCAGGTGATGATACTGTAGGTTAAGGTAGTGGTTTATATACCACTCCAGGTGATGATACTGTAGGTTAAGGTTAAGGTAGTGGTTTATATACCACTCCAGGTGAGGATACTGTAGGTTAAGGTAGTGGTTTATATACCACTCCAGGTGATGATACTGTAGGTTAAGGTTAATGTAGTGGTTTATATACCACTCCAAGTGATGATACTGTAGGTTAAGGTAGTGGTTTATATACCACTCCAGGTGATGATACTGTAGGTTAAGGTAGTGGTTTATATACCACTCCAGGGGATGATACTGTAGGTTAAGGTAGTGGTTTATATACCACTCCAAGTGATGATACTGTAGGTTAAGGTAGTGGTTTATATACCACTCCAGGTGATGATACTGTAGGTTAAGGTAGTGGTTTATAGGTGATGATACTGTAGGTTAAGGTAGTGGTTTATATACCACTCCAGGTGATGATACTGTAGGTTAAGGTAGTGGTTTATATACCACTCCAGGTGATGATACTGTAGGTTAAGGTTAGTGGTTTATATACCACTCCAGGTGAGGATACAGTAGGTTAAGGTAGTGGTTTATATACCACTCCAGGGATGATACTGTAGGTTAAGGTAGTGGTTTATATACCACTCCAGGTGATGATACTGTAGGTTAAGGTAGTGGTTTATATACCACTCCAGGTGATGATACTGTAGGTTAAGGTAGTGGTTTATATACCACTCCAGGTAATGATACTGTAGGTTAAGGTAGTGGTTTATGTACCACTCCAGGTGATGATACAGTAGGTTAAGGTAGTGGTTTATATACCACTCCAGGTGATGATACAGTAGGTTAAGGTAGTGGTTTATATACCACTCCAGGTGATGATACAGTAGGTTAAGGTAGTGGTTTATATACCACTCCAGGTGATGATACAGTAGGTTAAGGTAGTGGTTTATATACCACCCCAGGTGATGATACTGTAGGTTAAGGTAGTGGTTTATATACCACTCCAGGTGATGATACAGTAGGTTAAGGTAGTGGTTTATATACCACTCCAGGTGATGATACAGTAGGTTAAGGTAGTGGTTTATATACCACTCCAGGTGATGATACTGTAGGTTAAGGTAGTGGTTTATATACCACTCCAGGTAATGATACTGTAGGTTAAGGTAGTGGTTTATATACCACTCCAGGTAATGATACTGTAGGTTAAGGTAGTGGTTTATATACCACTCCAGGTGATGATACAGTAGGTTAAGGTAGTGGTTTATATACCACTCCAGGTGATGATACAGTAGGTTAAGGTAGTGGTTTATATACCACTCCAGGTGAGGATACAGTAGGTTAAGGTAGTGGTTTATATACCACTCCAGGTGATGATACTGTAGGTTAAGGTTAAGGTAGTGGTTTATATATCACTCCAGGTGAGGATACTGTAGGTTAAGGTTAATGTAGTGGTTTATATACCACTCCAGGTGAGGATACAGTAGGTTAAGGTAGTGGGTTATATACCCCTCCAGGTGATGATACTGTAGGTTAAGGTAGTGGTTTATATACCACTCCAGGTGATGATACTGTAGGTTAAGGTAGTGGTTTATATACCACTCCAGGTGATGATACTGTAGGTTAAGGTAGTAGTTTATATACCACTCCAGGTGATGATACTGTAGGTTAAGGTAGTGGTTTATATACCACTCCAGGTGATGATACTGTAGGTTAAGGTTAAGGTAGTGGTTTATATACCACTCCAGGTGAGGATACTGTAGGTTAAGGTAGTGGTTTATATACCACTCCAGGTGATGATACTGTAGGTTAAGGTTAATGTAGTGGTTTATATACCACTCCAAGTGATGATACTGTAGGTTAAGGTAGTGGTTTATATACCACTCCAGGTGATGATACTGTAGGTTAAGGTAGTGGTTTATATACCACTCCAGGTGATGATACTGTAGGTTAAGGTAGTGGTTTATATACCACTCCAGGTGATGATACTGTAGGTTAAGGTAGTGGTTTATATACCACTCCAGGTGATGATACTGTAGGTTAAGGTAGTGGTTTATATACCACTCCAGGTGATGATACTGTAGGTTAAGGTAGTGGTTTATATACCACTCCAGGTGATGATACTGTAGGTTAAGGTAGTGGTTTATATACCACTCCAGGTGATGATACTGTAGGTTAAGGTAGTGGTTTATATACCACTCCAGGTGATGATACTGTAGGTTAAGGTAGTGGTTTATATACCACTCCAGGTGATGATACTGTAGGTTAAGGTAGTGGTTTATATACCACTCCAGGTGATGATACTGTAGGTTAAGGTAGTGGTTTATATACCACTCCAGGTGATGATACTGTAGGTTAAGGTTTATATAGTGGTTTATATACCACTCCAGGTGATGATACTGTAGGTTAAGGTAGTGGTTTATATACCACTCCAGGTGATGATACTGTAGGTTAAGGTAGTGGTTTATATACCACTCCAGGTGAGGTAGTGATACTGTAGGTTAAGGTAGTGGTTTATATACCACTCCAGGTGATGATACTGTAGGTTAAGGTAGTGGTTTATATACCACTCCAGGTGATGATACAGTAGGTTAAGGTAGTGGTTTATATACCACTCCAGGTGATACTGTAGGTTAAGGTAGTGGTTTATATACCACTCCAGGTGATGATACAGTAGGTTAAGGTAGTGGTTTATATACCACTCCAGGTGATGATACTGTAGGTTAAGGTAGTGGTTTATATACCACTCCAGGTGTTTGATACCACTCCAGGTAGATGTTAGGTTAAGGTAGTGGTTTATATACCACTCCAGGTGATGATACTGTAGGTTAAGGTAGTGGTTTATATACCACTCCAGGTGATGATACTGTAGGTTAAGGTAGTGGTTTATATACCACTCCAGGTGATGATACTGTAGGTTAAGGTAGTGGTTTATATACCACTCCAGGTGATGATACTGTAGGTTAAGGTAGTGGTTTATATACCACTCCAGGTGATGATACTGTAGGTTAAGGTAGTGGTTTATATACCACTCCAGGTGATGATACTGTAGGTTAAGGTAGTGGTTTATATACCACTCCAGGTGATGATACTGTAGGTTAAGGTAGTGGTTTATATACCACTCCAGGTGATGATACTGTAGGTTAAGGTAGTGGTTTATATACCACTCCAGGTGATGATACTGTAGGTTAAGGTAGTGGTTTATATACCACTCCAGGTGATGATACTGTAGGTTAAGGTAGTGGTTTATATACCACTCCAGGTGATGATACTGTAGGTTAAGGTAGTGGTTTATATACCACTCCAGGTGATGATACTGTAGGTTAAGGTAGTGGTTTATATACCACTCCAGGTGATACTGTAGGTTAAGGTAGTGGTTTATATACCACTCCAGGTGATGATACTGTAGGTTAAGGTTAAGGTAGTGGTTTATATACCACCCCAGGTGATGATACTGTAGGTTAAGGTAGTGGTTTATATACCACTCCAGGTGATGATACTGTAGGTTAAGGTAGTGGTTTATATACCACTCCAGGTGAGGATACAGTAGGTTAAGGTAGTGGTTTATATACCACTCCAGGTGATGATACTGTAGGTTAAGGTTAATGTAGTGGTTTATATACCACTCCAGGTGAGGATACTGTAGGTTAAGGTAGTGGTTTATATACCACTCCAGGTGAGGATACAGTAGGTTAAGGTAGTGGTTTATATACCACTCCAGGTGAGGATACAGTAGGTTAAGGTAGTGGTTTATATACCACTCCAGGTGAGGATACAGTAGGTTAAGGTAGTGGTTTATATACCACTCCAGGTGATGATACTGTAGGTTAAGGTAGTGGTTTATATACCACTCCAGGTGATGATACTGTAGGTTAAGGTAGTGGTTTATATACCACTCCAGGTGAGGATACTGTAGGTTAAGGTAGTGGTTTATATACCACTCCAGGTGATGATACTGTAGGTTAAGGTAGTGGTTTATATACCACTCCAGGTGATGATACTGTAGGTTAAGGTAGTGGTTTATATACCACTCCAGGTGATGATACTGTAGGTTAAGGTAGTGGTTTATATACCACTCCAGGTGAGGATACTGTAGGTTAAGGTAGTGGTAGGTTAAGGTAGGTAGTGGTTTATATACCACTCCAGGTGATGATACTGTAGGTTAAGGTAGTGGTTTATATACCACTCCAGGTGATGATACTGTAGGTTAAGGTAGTGGTTTATATACCACTCCAGGTGATGATACTGTAGGTTAAGGTAGTGGTTTATATACCACTCCAGGTGATGATACTGTAGGTTAAGGTAGTGGTTTATATACCACTCCAGGTGATGATACTGTAGGTTAAGGTAGTGGTTTATATACCACTCCAGGTGATGATACTGTAGGTTAAGGTAGTGGTTTATATACCACTCCAGGTGATGATACTGTAGGTTAAGGTAGTGGTTTATATACCACTCCAGGTGATGATACTGTAGGTTAAGGTAGTGGTTTATATACCACTCCAGGTGATGATACTGTAGGTTAAGGTAGTGGTTTATATACCACTCCAGGTGATGATACTGTAGGTTAAGGTAGTGGTTTATATACCACTCCAGGTGATGATACTGTAGGTTAAGGTAGTGGTTTATATACCACTCCAGGTGATGATACTGTAGGTTAAGGTAGTGGTTTATATACCACTCCAGGTGATGATACTGTAGGTTAAGGTAGTGGTTTATATACCACTCCAGGTGTGATACTGAGGTTAAGGTAGTGGTTTATATACCACTCCAGGTGATGATACTGTAGGTTAAGGTAGTGGTTTATATACCACTCCAGGTGATGATACTGTAGGTTAAGGTTAAGGTAGTGGTTTATATACCAAGGATAGTGGTTTTAGTGGTTTATATACCACTCCAGGTGATGATACTGTAGGTTAAGGTAGTGGTTTATATACCACTCCAGGTGAGGATACTGTAGGTTAAGGTAGTGGTTTATATACCACTCCAGGTGATGATACTGTAGGTTAAGGTAGTGGTTTATATACCACTCCAGGTGATGATACTGTAGGTTAAGGTAGTGGTTTATATACCACTCCAGGTGAGGATACTGTAGGTTAAGGTAGTGGTTTATATACCACTCCAGGTGATGATACTGTAGGTTAAGGTAGTGGTTTATATACCACTCCAGGTGATGATACTGTAGGTTAAGGTAGTGGTTTATATACCACTCCAGGTGAGGATACAGTAGGTTAAGGTAGTGGTTTATATACCACTCCAGGTGATGATACTGTAGGTTAAGGTTAAGGTAGTGGTTTATATATCACTCCAGGTGATGATACAGTAGGTTAAGGTTAAGGTAGTGGTTTTATATACCACTCCAGGTGATGATACTGTAGGTTAAGGTAGTGGTTTATATACCACTCCAAGTGAGGATACTGTAGGTTAAGGTAGTGGTTTATATACCACTCCAGGTGAGGATACAGTAGGTTAAGGTAGTGGTTTATATACCACTCCAGGTGATGATACTGTAGGTTAAGGTAGTGGTTTATATACCACTCCAGGTGAGGATACAGTAGGTTAAGGTAGTGGTTTATATACCACTCCAGGTGATGATACTGTAGGTTAAGGTAGTGGTTTATATACCACTCCAGGTGATGATACTGTAGGTTAAGGTAGTAGTGGTTTATATATCACTCCAGGTTGAGGATACTGTAGGTTAGGTAGTGGTTATATATATACCACTCCAGGTGAGGATACAGTAGGTTAAGGTAGTGGTTTATATACCACTCCAGGTGATGATACTGTAGGTTAAGGTTAGTGGTTTATATATCACTCCAGGTGATGATAGTTTAAGGTAGTGGTTTATATACCACTCCAGGTGATCATACTGTAGGTTAAGGTAGTGGTTTATATACCACTCCAGGTGATGATACTGTAGGTTAAGGTTAAGTGGTTTATATACCACTCCAGGTGAGGATACTGTAGGTTAAGGTAGTGGTTTATATACCACTCCAGGTGAGGATACTGAGGTTAGGTAGTGGTTTATATACCACTCCAGGTGTTAAGGTAGTGGTTTATATACCACTCCAGGTGATGATACTGTAGGTTAAGGTAGTGGTTTATATACCACTCCAGGTGAGGATACTGTAGGTTAAGGTAGTGGTTTATATACCACTCCAGGTGAGGATACTGTAGGTTAAGGTAGTGGTTTATATACCACTCCAGGTGAGGATACAGTAGGTTAAGGTAGTGGTTTATATACCACTCCAGGTGATGATACTGTAGGTTAAGGTTAAGGTAGTGGTTTATATACCACTCCAGGTGATGATACAGTAGGTTAAGGTAGTGGTTTATATACCACTCCAGGTGATGATACTGTAGGTTAAGGTAGTGGTTTATATACCACTCCAGGTGTTTATATACCACTCCAGGTGATGATACTGTAGGTTAAGGTAGTGGTTTATATACCACTCCAGGTGATGATACTGTAGGTTAAGGTAGTGGTTTATATACCACTCCAGGTGATGATACTGTAGGTTAAGGTAGTGGTTTATATACCACTCCAGGTGATGATACTGTAGGTTAAGGTAGTGGTTTATATACCACTCCAGGTGATGATACTGTAGGTTAAGGTAGTGGTTTATATACCACTCCAGGTGAGGATACAGTAGGTTAAGGTAGTGGTTTATATACCACTCCAGGTGATGATACTGTAGGTTAAGGTAGTGGTTTATATACCACTCCAGGTGATGATACTGTAGGTTAAGGTAGTGGTTTATATACCACTCCAGGTGATGATACTGTAGGTTAAGGTAGTGGTTTATATACCACTCCAGGTGATGATACTGTAGGTTAAGGTAGTGGTTTATATACCACTCCAGGTGATGATACTGTTAGGTTAAGGTAGTGGTTTATATACCACTCCAGGTGAGGATACTGTAGGTTAAGGTAGTGGTTTATATACCACTCCAGGTGATGATACTGTAGGTTAAGGTAGTGGTTTATATACCACTCCAGGTGAGGATACTGTGTTAGGTTAAGGTAGTGGTTTATATACCACTCCAGGTGATGATACTGTAGGTTAAGGTTAAGTGGTGGTTTATATACCACTCCAGGTGAGGATACTGTAGGTTAAGGTAGTGGTTTATATACCACTCCAGGTGATGATACTAGGTTAAGGTTAAGGTAGTGGTTTATATACCACTCCAGGTGATGATACAGTAGGTTAAGTTTAAGGTAGTGGTTTATATACCACTCCCAGGTGACTGATACTGTACCACTCCAGGTTAAGGTAGTGGTTTATATACCACTCCAGGTGAGGATACTGTAGGTTAAGGTAGTGGTTTATATACCACTCCAGGTGAGGATACTGTAGGTTAAGGTAGTGGTTTATATACCACTCCAGGTGATGATACTGTAGGTTAAGGTAGTGGTTTATATACCACTCCAGGTGAGGATACTGTAGGTTAAGGTAGTGGTTTATATACCACTCCAGGTGAGGATACTGTAGGTTAAGGTAGTGGTTTATATACCACTCCAGGTGATGAGGTAGTGGTCCAGGTGTTAAGGTTAAGGTAGTGGTTTATATACCACTCCAGGTGAGGATACTGTAGGTTAAGGTAGTGGTTTATATACCACTCCAGGTGATGATACAGTAGGTTAAGGTAGTGGTTTATATACCACTCCAGGTGATGATACTGTAGGTTAAGGTTAAGGTAGTGGTTTATATATCACTCCAGGTGATGATACAGTAGGTTAGGTTAAGGTAGTGGTTTATATACCACTCCAGGTGATGATACTGTAGGTTAAGGTAGTGGTTTATATACCACTCCAGGTGAGGATACTGTAGGTTAAGGTTAATAAGGTAGTGGTTTATATACCACTCCAGGTGAGGGTAGTGGTTTATATACAGGTGAGGATGTAGGTTAAGGTAGTGGTTTATATACCACTCCAGGTGAGGATACTGTAGGTTAAGGTAGTGGTTTATATACCACTCCAGGTGATGATACTGTAGGTTAAGGTAGTGGTTTATATACCACTCCAGGTGAGGATACTGTACCACCCCAGGTTAGGTTAAGGTAGTGGTTTATATACCACTCCAGGTGAGGATACTGTAGGTTAAGGTAGTGGTTTATATACCACTCCAGGTGATGATACAGTAGGTTAAGGTAGTGGTTTATATACCACTCCAGGTGATGATACTGTGAGGTTAAGGTTAAGGTAGTGGTTTATATACCACTCCAGGTGATGATACTGTAGGTTAAGGTAGTGGTTTATATACCACTCCAGGTGATGATACTGTAGGTTAAGGTAGTGGTTTATATACCACTCCAGGTGAGGATACTGTAGGTTAAGGTAGTGGTTTATATACCACTCCAGGTGATGATACTGTAGGTTAAGGTAGTGGTTTATATACCACTCCAGGTGAGGAGTGGTTTATATACCACTCCAGGTGATACAGGATACTGTAGGTGGTTTATATACCACTCCAGGTGTAGGATACTGTAGGTTAAGTGGTTTATATACCACTCCAGGTGAGGTAGTGGTTTATATACCACTCCAGGTGATGATACTGTAGGTTAAGGTAGTGGTTTATATACCACTCCAGGTGAGGATACTGTAGGTTAAGGTAGTGGTTTATATACCACTCCAGGTGATGATACTGTAGGTTAAGGTAGTGGTTTATATACCACTCCAGGTGATGATACTGTAGGTTAAGGTAGTGGTTTATATACCACTCCAGGTGAGGATACTGTAGGTTAAGGTAGTGGTTTATATACCACTCCAGGTGATGATACTGTAGGTTAAGGTAGTGGTTTATATACCACTCCAGGTGAGGATACTGTAGGTTAAGGTAGTGGTTTATATACCACTCCAGGTGATGATACTGTAGGTTAAGGTAGTGGTTTATATACCACTCCAGGTGAGGATACTGTAGGTTAAGGTAGTGGTTTATATACCACTCCAGGTGAGGATACTGTAGGTTAAGGTAGTGGTTTATATACCACTCCAGGTGAGGATACTGTAGGTTAGTGGTTTATACCACTCCAGGTGATGGTAGTGGTTTATATACCACTCCAGGTGATGATACTGTAGGTTAAGGTAGTGGTTTATATACCACTCCAGGTGATGATACTGTAGGTTAAGGTAGTGGTTTATATACCACTCCAGGTGATGATACTGTAGGTTAAGGTAGTGGTTTATATACCACTCCAGGTGATGATACTGTAGGTTAAGGTAGTGGTTTATATACCACTCCAGGTGATGATACTGTAGGTTAAGGTAGTGGTTTATATACCACTGATACTGTAGGGTGAGTGGTTTATATACCACTCCAGGTGATACTGTAGGTTAAGGTAGTGGTTTATATACCACTCCAGGTGATGATACTGTAGGTTAAGGTAGTGGTTTATATACCACTCCAGGTGATGATACTGTAGGTTAAGGTAGTGGTTTATATACCACTCCAGGTGATGATACCACTGTAGGTTAAGGTAGTGGTTTATATACCACTCCAGGTGATGATACTGTAGGTTAAGGTAGTGGTTTATATACCACCACTGTAGGTCCAGGTATACCACTCCAGGAGGATACTGTAGGTTAAGGTAGTGGTTTATATACCACTCCAGGTGAGGATACTGTAGGTTAAGGTAGTGGTTTATATACCACTCCAGGTGATGATACTGTAGGTTAAGGTAGTGGTTTATATACCACTCCAGGTGATGATACTGTAGGTTAAGGTAGTGGTTTATATACCACTCCAGGTGATGATACTGTAGGTTAAGGTAGTGGTTTATATACCACTCCAGGTGATGATACTGTAGGTTAAGGTAGTGGTTTATATACCACTCCAGGTGATGATACTGTAGGTTAAGGTAGTGGTTTATATACCACTCCAGGTGAGGATACTGTAGGTTAAGGTAGTGGTTTATATACCACTCCAGGTGATGATACTGTAGGTTAAGGTAGTGGTTTATATACCACTCCAGGTGATGATACTGTAGGTTAAGGTAGTGGTTTATATACCACTCCAGGTGATGATACTGTAGGTTAAGGTAGTGGTTTATATACCACTCCAGGTGATGATACTGTAGGTTAGGTTAAGGTAGTGGTTTATATACCACTCCAGGTGATGATACTGTAGGTTAAGGTAGTGGTTTATATACCACTCCAGGTGATGATACTGTAGGTTAAGGTAGTGGTTTATATACCACTCCAGGTGATGATACTGTAGGTTAAGGTAGTGGTTTATATACCACTCCAGGTGAGGATACTAGGTTAAGGTAGGTTACCAAGGTAGTGGTTTATATACCACTCCAGGTGATGATACTGTAGGTTAAGGTAGTGGTTTATATACCACTCCAGGTGAGGATACTGTAGGTTAAGGTAGTGGTTTATATACCACTCCAGGTGATGATACTGTAGGTTAAGGTAGTGGTTTATATACCACTCCAGGTGAGGATACTGTAGGTTAAGGTAGTGGTTTATATACCACTCCAGGTGAGGATACTGTAGGTTAAGGTAGTGGTTTATATACCACCACTGATACAGGTAGTGGTTTGAGGTGGATACTGTAGGTTAAGGTAGTGGTTTATATACCACTCCAGGTGAGGATACTGTAGGTTAAGGTAGTGGTTTATATACCACTCCAGGTGATGATACTGTAGGTTAAGGTAGTGGTTTATATACCACTCCAGGTGATGATACTGTAGGTTAAGGTAGTGGTTTATATACCACTCCAGGTGAGGATACTGTAGGTTAAGGTAGTGGTTTATATACCACTCCAGGTGATGATACTGTAGGTTAAGGTAGTGGTTTATATACCACTCCAGGTGAGGATACTGTAGGTTAAGGTAGTGGTTTATATACCACTCCAGGTGATGATACTGTAGGTTAAGGTAGTGGTTTATATACCACTCCAGGTGAGGATACTGTAGGTTAAGGTAGTGGTTTATATACCACTCCAGGTGATGATACTGTAGGTTAAGGTAGTGGTTTATATACCACTCCAGGTGAGGATACTGTAGGTTAAGGTAGTGGTTTATATACCACTCCAGGTGAGATACTGGTAGTGGTTTATATACCACTCCAGGTGAGGATACTGTAGGTTAAGGTAGTGGTTTATATACCACTCCAGGTGATGATACTGTAGGTTAAGGTAGTGGTTTATTACCACTCCAGGTAGTGGTTTATATACCACTCCAGGTGAGGATACTGTAGGTTAAGGTAGTGGTTTATATACCACTCCAGGTGAGGATACTGTAGGTTAAGGTAGTGGTTTATATACCACTCCAGGTGATGATACTGTAGGTTAAGGTAGTGGTTTATATACCACTCCAGGTGATGATACAGGTGGTTTATATACCACTCCAGGTGATACTGTAGGTTAAGGTAGTGGTTTATATACCACTCCAGGTGAGGATACTGTAGGTTAAGGTAGTGGTTTATATACCACTCCAGGTGATGATACTGTAGGTTAAGGTAGTGGTTTATATACCACTCCAGGTGATGATACTGTAGGTTAAGGTAGTGGTTTATATACCACTCCAGGTGGTAGTGGTTAAGGTAGTGGTTTATATACCACTCCAGGTGAGGATACTGTAGGTTAAGGTAGTGGTTTATATACCACTCCAGGTGATGATACTGTAGGTTAAGGTAGTGGTTTATATACCACTCCAGGTGATGATACTGTAGGTTAAGGTAGGTTAAGGTAGTGGTTTATATACCACTCCAGGTGATGATACTGTAGGTTAAGGTAGTGGTTTATATACCACTCCAGGTGATGATACTGTAGGTTAAGGTAGTGGTTTATATACCACTCCAGGTGATGATACTGTAGGTTAAGGTAGTGGTTTATATACCACTCCAGGTGATGATACTGTAGGTTAAGGTAGTGGTTTATATACCACTCCAGGTGATGATACTGTAGGTTAAGGTAGTGGTTTATATACCACCACTCCAGGTGAGGATACTGTAGGTTAAGGTAGTGGTTTATATACCACTCCAGGTGATGATACTGTAGGTTAAGGTAGTGGTTTATATACCACTCCAGGTGATGATACTGTAGGTTAAGGTAGTGGTTTATATACCACTCCAGGTGATGATACTGTAGGTTAAGGTAGTGGTTTATATACCACTCCAGGTGAGGATACAGTAGGTTAAGGTAGTGGTTTATATACCACTCCAGGTGATGATACTGTAGGTTAAGGTAGTGGTTTATATACCACTCCAGGTGAGGATACAGTAGGTTAAGGTAGTGGTTTATATACCACTCCAGGTGATGATACTGTAGGTTAAGGTTAAGGTAGTGGTTTATATACCACTCCAGGTGAGGATACTGTAGGTTAAGGTTAATGTAGTGGTTTATATACCACTCCAGGTGAGGATACAGTAGGTTAAGGTAGTGGGTTATATACCACTCCAGGTGATGATACTGTAGGTTAAGGTAGTGGTTTATATACCACTCCAGGTGATGATACTGTAGGTTAAGGTAGTGGTTTATATACCACTCCAGGTGATGATACTGTAGGTTAAGGTAGTGGTTTATATACCACTCCAGGTGATGATACTGTAGGTTAAGGTAGTGGTTTATATACCACTCCAGGTGAGGATACTGTAGGGTTAAGGTAGTGGTTTATATACCACTCCAGGTGAGGATACTGTTAGGAGGTTAAGGTAGTGGTTTATATGTCCAGGTGGTTTATATACAGTAGGTTAAGGTAGTGGTTTATATACCACTCCAGGTGATGATACTGTAGGTTAAGGTAGTGGTTTATATACCACTCCAGGTGATGATACTGTAGGTTAAGGTAGTGGTTTATATACCACTCCAGGTGATGATACTGTAGGTTAAGGGTAGTGGTTTATATACCACTCCAGGTGATGATACAGTAGGTTAAGGTAGTGGTTTATATACCACTCCAGGTGAGGATACTGTAGGTTAAGGTAGTGGTTACCACTCCAGGGATGATACTGTAGGTTAAGGTAGTGGTTTATATACCACTCCAGGTGATGATACTGTAGGTTAAGGTAGTGGTTTATATACCACTCCAGGTGATGATACTGTAGGTTAGGTAGTGGTTAAGGTAGTGGTTTATATACCACTCCAGGTGAGGATTATACTGTAGGTTAAGGTAGTGGTTTATATACCACTCCAGGTGATGATACTGTAGGTTAAGGTAGTGGTTTATATACCACTCCAGGTGATGATACTGTAGGTTAAGGTAGTGGTTTATATACCACTCCAGGTGATGATACTGTAGGTTAAGGTAGTGGTTTATATACCACTCCAGGTGAGGATACTGTAGGTTAAGGTAGTGGTTTATATACCACTCCAGGTGATGATACAGTAGGTTAAGGTAGTGGTTTATATACCACTCCAGGTGATGATACAGTAGGTTAGGTAGTGGTTTATATACCACTCCAGGTGATGATACTGTAGGTTAAGGTAGTGGTTTATATACCACTCCAGGTGATGATACTGTAGGTTAAGGTAGTGGTTTATATACCACTCCAGGTGATGATACAGTAGGTTAAGGTAGTGGTTTATATACCACTCCAGGTGATGATACTGTAGGTTAAGGTAGTGGTTTATATACCACTCCAGGTGATGATACAGTAGGTTAAGGTAGTGGTTTATATACCACTCCAGGTGATGATACTGTAGGTTAAGGTAGTGGTTTATATACCACCTCCAGGTGATGATACTGTAGGTTAAGGTAGTGGTTTATATACCACTCCAGGTGATGATACTGTAGGTTAAGGTAGTGGTTTATATACCACTCCAGGTGATGATACTGTAGGTTAAGGTAGTGGTTTATATACCACTCCAGGTGATGATACTGTAGGTTAAGGTAGTGGTTTATATACCACTCCAGGTGATGATACTGTAGGGTTACCAAGGTAGTGGTTTATATACCACTCCAGGTGATGATACAGTAGGTTAAGGTAGTGGTTTATATACCACTCCAGGTGAGGATACAGTAGGTTAAGGTAGTGGTTTATATACCACTCCAGGTGATGATACTGTAGGTTAAGGTTAAGGTAGTGGTTTATATATCACTCCAGGTGAGGATACTGTGAGTTAAGGTTAAGGTAGTGGTTTATATACCACTCCAGGTGAGGATACAGTAGGTTAAGGTAGTGGGTTATATACCCCTCCAGGTGATGATACTGTAGGTTAAGGTAGTGGTTTATATACCACTCCAGGTGATGATACTGTAGGTTAAGGTAGTGGTTTATATACCACTCCAGGTGATGATACTGTAGGTTAAGGTAGTAGTTTATATACCACTCCAGGTGATGATACTGTAGGTTAAGGTAGTGGTTTATATACCACTCCAGGTGATGATACTGTAGGTTAAGGTTAAGGTAGTGGTTTATATACCACTCCAGGTGAGGATACTGTAGGTTAAGGTAGTGGTTTATATACCACTCCAGGTGATGATACTGTAGGTTAAGGTTAAGGTAGTGGTTTATATACCACTCCAGGGGATTATACAGTAGGTTAAGGTAGTGGTTTATATACCACTCCAGGTGATGATACTGTAGGTTAAGGTAGTGGTTTATACCACTCCAGGTGATGATACTGTAGGTTAAGGTAGTGGTTTATATACCACTCCAGGTGATGATACTGTAGGTTAAGGGTAGTGGTTTATATACCACTCCAGGTGATGATACTGTAGGTTAAGGTAGTGGTTTATATACCACTCCAGGTGATGATACTGTAGGTTAAGGTAGTGGTTTATATACCACTCCAGGTGATGATACTGTAGGTTAAGGTAGTGGTTTATATACCACTCCAGGTGATGATACTGTAGGTTAAGGTAGTGGTTTATATACCACTCCAGGTGATGATACTGTAGGTTAAGGTAGTGGTTTATATACCACTCCAGGTGATGATACTGTAGGTTAAGGTAGTGGTTTATATACCACTCCAGGTGATGATACTGTAGGTTAAGGTAGTGGTTTATATACCACTCCAGGTGATGATACTGTAGGTTAGGTTAAGGTAGTGGTTTATATACCACTCCAGGTGAGGATACAGTAGGTTAAGGTAGTGGTTTATATACCACTCCAGGTGATGATACTGTAGGTTAAGGTAGTGGTTTATATACCACTCCAGGTGATGATACTGTAGGTTAAGGTAGTGGTTTATATACCACTCCAGGTGATGATACTGTAGGTTAAGGTAGTGGTTTTATATACCACTCCAGGTGATGATACTGTAGGTTAATGTAGTGGTTTATATACCACTCCAGGTGAGGATACAGTAGGTTAAGGTAGTGGTTTATATACCACTCCAGGTGATGATACAGTAGGTTAAGGTAGTGGTTTATATACCACCCCAGGTGATGATACTGTAGGTTAAGGTAGTGGTTTATATACCACTCCAGGTGATGATACAGTAGGTTAAGGTAGTGGTTTATATACCACTTCAGGTGATGATACAGTAGGTTAAGGTAGTGGTTTATATACCACTCCAGGTGATGATACAGTAGGTTAAGGTAGTGGTTTATATACCACCCCAGGTGATGATACTGTAGGTTAAGGTAGTGGTTTATATACCACTCCAGGTGATGATACAGTAGGTTAAGGTAGTGGTTTATATACCACTCCAGGTGATGATACAGTAGGTTAAGGTAGTGGTTTATATACCACTCCAGGTGATGATACTGTAGGTTAAGGTAGTGGTTTATATACCACTCCAGGTAATGATACTGTAGGTTAAGGTAGTGGTTTATATACCACTCCAGGTAATGATACTGTAGGTTAAGGTAGTGGTTTATATACCACTCCAGGTGATGATACAGTAGGTTAAGGTAGTGGTTTATATACCACCCCAGGTGATGATACTGTAGGTTAAGGTAGTGGTTTATATACCACTCCAGGTGATGATACAGTAGGTTAAGGTAGTGGTTTATATACCACTCCAGGTGATGATACAGTAGGTTAAGGTAGTGGTTTATATACCACTCCAGGTGATGATACTGTAGGTTAAGGTAGTGGTTTATATACCACTCCAGGTGATGATACTGTAGGTTAAGGTAGTGGTTTATACCACTCCAGGTGATGATACTGTAGGTTAAGGTAGTGGTTTATATACCACTCCAGGTGATGATACTGTAGGTTAAGGTTAATGTAGTGGTTTATATACCACTCCAGGTGATGATACAGTAGGTTAAGGTAGTGGTTTATATACCACTCCAGGTGATGATACAGTTAAGGGGATGATACTGTAGGTTAAGGTAGTGGTTTATATACCACTCCAGGTGATGATACTGTAGGTTAAGGTAGTGGTTTATATACCACTCCAGGTGATGATACTGTAGGTTAAGGTAGTGGTTTATATACCACTCCAGGTGATGATACTGTAGGTTAAGGTAGTGGTTTATATACCACTCCAGGTGAGGATACAGTAGGTTAAGGTAGTGGTTTATATACCACTCCAGGTGATGATACTGTAGGTTAAGGTTAAGGTAGTGGTTTATATATCACTCCAGGTGATGATACAGTAGGTTAAGTTTAAGGTAGTGGTTTATATACCACTCCAGGTGATGATACTGTAGGTTAAGGTAGTGGTTTATATACCACTCCAGGTGAGGATACTGTAGGTTAAGGTAGTGGTTTATATACCACTCCAGGTGATGATACTGTAGGTTAAGGTTAAGGTAGTGGTTTATATACCACCCCAGGTGATGATACTGTAGGTTAAGGTAGTGGTTTATATACCACTCCAGGTGATGATACTGTAGGTTAAGGTAGTGGTTTATATACCACTCCAGGTGAGGATACAGTAGGTTGAGGTAGTGGTTTATATATGACTCCAGGTGATGATACTGTAGGTTAAGGTTAATGTAGTGGTTTATATACCACTCCAGGTGAGGATACTGTAGGTTAAGGTAGTGGTTTATATATCACTCCAGGTGAGGATACAGTAGGTTAAGGTAGTGGTTTATATACCACTCCAGGTGAGGATACAGTAGGTTAAGGTAGTGGTTTATGTACCACTCCAGGTGATGATACAGTAGGTTAAGGTAGTGGTTTATATACCACCCCAGGTGATGATACTGTAGGTTAAGGTAGTGGTTTATATACCACTCCAGGTGATGATACAGTAGGTTAAGGTAGTGGTTTATATACCACTTCAGGTGATGATACAGTAGGTTAAGGTAGTGGTTTATATACCACTCCAGGTGATGATACAGTAGGTTAAGGTAGTGGTTTATATACCACCCCAGGTGATGATACTGTAGGTTAAGGTAGTGGTTTATATACCACTCCAGGTGATGATACTGTAGGTTAAGGTAGTGGTTTATATACCACTCCAGGGGATGATACTGTAGGTTAAGGTAGTGGTTTATATACCACTCCAAGTGATGATACTGTAGGTTAAGGTAGTGGTTTATATACCACTCCAGGTGATGATACTGTAGGTTAAGGTAGTGGTTTATATACCACTCCAGGTGATGATACTGTAGGTTAAGGTTAAGGTCGTGGTTTATATACCACTCCAGGTGAGGATACAGTAGGTTAAGGTAGTGGTTTATATACCACTCCAGGGGATTATACTGTAGGTTAAGGTAGTGGTTTATATACCACTCCAGGTGATGATACTGTAGGTTAAGGTAGTGGTTTATATACCACTCCAGGTGATGATACTGTAGGTTAAGGTAGTGGTTTTATATACCACTCCAGGTGATGATACTGTAGGTTAATGTAGTGGTTTATATACCACTCCAGGTGAGGATACTGTAGGTTAAGGTAGTGGTTTATGTACCACTCCAGGTGATGATACAGTAGGTTAAGGTAGTGGTTTATATACCACCCCAGGTGATGATACTGTAGGTTAAGGTAGTGGTTTATATACCACTCCAGGTGATGATACAGTAGGTTAAGGTAGTGGTTTATATACCACTTCAGGTGATGATACAGTAGGTTAAGGTAGTGGTTTATATACCACTCCAGGTGATGATACAGTAGGTTAAGGTAGTGGTTTATATACCACCCCAGGTGATGATACTGTAGGTTAAGGTAGTGGTTTATATACCACTCCAGGTGATGATACAGTAGGTTAAGGTAGTGGTTTATATACCACTCCAGGTGATGATACAGTAGGTTAAGGTAGTGGTTTATATACCACTCCAGGTGATGATACTGTAGGTTAAGGTAGTGGTTTATATACCACTCCAGGTGATGATACTGTAGGTTAAGGTAGTGGTTTATACCACTCCAGGTGATGATACTGTAGGTTAAGGTAGTGGTTTATATACCACTCCAGGTGATGATACTGTAGGTTAAGGTTAATGTAGTGGTTTATATACCACTCCAGGTGATGATACAGTAGGTTAAGGTAGTGGTTTATATACCACTCCAGGTGATGATACTGTAGGTTAAGGGGATGATACTGTAGGTTAAGGTAGTGGTTTATATACCACTCCAGGTGATGATACTGTAGGTTAAGGTAGTGGTTTATATACCACTCCAGGTGATGATACTGTAGGTTAAGGTAGTGGTTTATATACCACTCCAGGTGAGGATACAGTAGGTTAAGGTAGTGGTTTATATACCACTCCAGGTGATGATACTGTAGGTTAAGGTTAAGGTAGTGGTTTATATATCACTCCAGGTGATGATACAGTAGGTTAAGTTTAAGGTAGTGGTTTATATACCACTCCAGGTGATGATACTGTAGGTTAAGGTAGTGGTTTATATACCACTCCAGGTGAGGATACTGTAGGTTAAGGTAGTGGTTTATATACCACTCCAGGTGATGATACTGTAGGTTAAGGTTAAGGTAGTGGTTTATATACCACCCCAGGTGATGATACTGTAGGTTAAGGTAGTGGTTTATATACCACTCCAGGTGATGATACTGTAGGTTAAGGTAGTGGTTTATATACCACTCCAGGTGAGGATACAGTAGGTTGAGGTAGTGGTTTATATATGACTCCAGGTGATGATACTGTAGGTTAAGGTTAATGTAGTGGTTTATATACCACTCCAGGTGAGGATACTGTAGGTTAAGGTAGTGGTTTATATATCACTCCAGGTGAGGATACAGTAGGTTAAGGTAGTGGTTTATATACCACTCCAGGTGAGGATACAGTAGGTTAAGGTAGTGGTTTATATACCACTCCAGGTGAGGATACAGTAGGTTAAGGTAGTGGTTTATATACCACTCCAGGTGAGGATACTGTAGGTTAAGGTAGTGGTTTATATACCACTCCAGGTGACGATACTGTAGGTTAAGGTAGTGGTTTATATACCACTCCAGGTGAGGATACTGTAGGTTAAGGTAGTGGTTTATATACCACTCCAGGTGATGATACTGTAGGTTAAGGTAGTGGTTTATATACCACTCCAGGTGATGATACTGTAGGTTAAGGTAGTGGTTTATATACCACTCCAGGTGATGATACTGTAGGTTAAGGTAGTGGTTTATATACCACTCCAGGTGAGGATACTGTAGGTTAAGGTAGTGGTTTATATACCACTCCAGGTGATGATACTGTAGGTTAAGGTAGTGGTTTATATACCACTCCAGGTGATGATACTGTAGGTTCAGGTAGTGGTTTATATACCACTCCAGGTGATGATACTGTAGGTTAAGGTAGTGGTTTATATACCACTCCAGGTGATGATACTGTAGGTTAAGGTTAAGGTAGTGGTTTATATACCACTCCAGGTGATGATACTGTAGGTTAAGGTAGTGGTTTATATACCACCCCAGGTGATGATACTGTAGGTTAAGGTAGTGGTTTATATACCACTCCAGGTGATGATACTGTAGGTTAAGGTAGTGGTTTATATACCACTCCAGGTGATGATACTGTAGGTTAAGGTAGTGGTTTATATACCACTCCAGGTGATGATACTGTAGGTTAAGGTAGTGGTTTATATACCACTCCAGGTGATGATACTGTAGGTTAAGGTTAAGGTAGTGGTTTATATACCACTCCAGGTGATGATACTGTAGGTTAAGGTAGTGGTTTATATACCACCCCAGGTGATGATACTGTAGGTTAAGGTAGTGGTTTATATACCACTCCAGGTGATGATACTGTAGGTTAAGGTAGTGGTTTATATACCACCCCAGGTGATGATACTGTAGGTTAAGGTAGTGGTTTATATACCACCCCAGGTGATGATACTGTAGGTTAAGGTAGTGGTTTGTGAAGGGGTTGTTTAATTTTTGCGAGAGTTAGGTAAAGGGTAAGGTTGTGGTGGAGGTTAGGGGTCAGGGGTTAGAGGTTATACCTCTAGCCAGGAGACCACAGTGGGTCCATCCCACTGGGCGAAGGGCAGTCCTCTCCTCCTGGCCTCCTCTAGCAGCTCATGTCTGACACAGAGACAGGGGAGAGAGACAGGTTGAGAGACAGAGAAAGAGAGAGATAAGATAAATAGTGAGAGAGAGGTCTTCACAGCTTCGAAAATGTTATTTACAATCCAACTGTCAGAGACAACAATTAGTTGACCTTGTATGTGTGTGTGTGGGGGGGGGGGGGGGGGGGCAGAGATCTTACTTCTTCCTCCTGCGGTCTCTCTCTGCCTGTGTGCCCAGCTTGCCCAGAGTCATGGTGTCTCCGATGCTCATCTCAAAGTCTACTAAGACACACAGCAGACACACATCCCTTTACATATAGTAGTAGCCTAAGTAGTAGCCTATGACAAGACAAGTAATGGTGATGTAGGTGCAGGTACGGGTGTGTTACCTCCTAGCATCAGGGCAGGTAAAGCCTGTCCCTCCCTCCCCAGGGTACCTCCTCCCTCAATCTTGCCCTTCTCCTTGCTCTTCCCAAACAGACGACCTATAGACGACTTGATGCCCTTCTTCGCTTTACCCCTGTAGAGAGAGAGAGACAAAGAGAGAGAGCAAGAGAGAGACGGGGGGGGAGAGGGAGAGAGGGGGGAGAGAGTCAGGGAGTACATGAGAGTGAGTGTGATTAATTGACCAGGTGTGTGTGTGTTTACCCTCGTCCGTCCTCCAGACTGCCAGTGAGTTGGGCAAAGTTGGTGTCCAGTCTCAGACTGCGGGGGGAGGAGGGGGGAGACGTCTCACACTTAATAGTAGCCTTGTCCTCACGGGTCTCCACTGGAGACTAGAGGGAGAGAGAGGAGGAGGAGGGGAGAGGAGGGGGAGAGAGGGGAGGAGGGAGAGAGAGAGGAGTAGGGGGAGAGAGAGGGGAGGAGGGAGAGTGAAGGGGAGAGAGGGGGAGAGAGGGGAGGAGGGAGAGAGGGGAGAGAGGGGAGGGGGAGAGAGGGGAGGAGGAGGAGGGGAGAGAGGGGAGGAGGGAGAGAGAGAGGAGGAGGGAGAGAGAGAGGAGGAGGAGGGGAGAGGAGGGGAGAGAGGGGAGGAGGGAGAGAGAGAGGAGTAGGGGGGAGAGGGGAGGAGGGGGAGAGAGGAGGAGGAGGAGGGGAGAGAGGGGAGGAGGGGGAGAGAGAGGAGGAGGGGAGAGAGAGGAGAGGAGGAGGAGGGGAGAGAGGGAGGAGGGGAGAGAGGAGGAGGGGAGAGAGGAGGAGGGGAGAGAGAGGAAATGAGAGAGAGAGGAAATGAGAGAGAGAGAGAGAGAGAGAGAGAGAGAGAGAGAGAGAGAGAGAGAGAGAGAGAGAGAGAGAGAGAGGTGGAAAAGAGTGAAGGCACTTTACCAGGGTCAGTGGGCTTCCAATAGGAGCCAACACTTTCTGACAGAGGCTGTGACACCTTGTCCAGTGGGAATAATCATGTCCTTCCTATCGCAACCTTGAAAACTGTGCTAATTTCAGTTCATTACGTCCCAAAATCTCTTAAAATAACTGCTGTATTCTAAGCAAGGCTGGGAACTATATTGTCTCTCTTAGTTTTGTCAGGTTAAGATTAAGAGAAAACTGACTTACTGCTATTTTCCTGCGGTGTTTTCTTAAGTCGCTCGGCTGTTAGAGACGGGAGGCAGACACAGACACAGAGTTAGACACACAGACACACAGTTAGACACTAATAGGTGTTACACATCAAAACCAGTTACTAGTAACTGAAGAGAGAACGCATAAGCAGCAGTGGAGTGACTTTTTCTTTTACATGTAAACATTGTGTGAGTTCAATCCAGATGTGCATTCAGGTTAGTCCTCTTTGGTGTGTGTGTGTGTGTGTGTGTGTGTGTGTGTGTGTATGTGTGTGTCACCAGGGTCATGATGCCCAGCTGGTGGCTGGCATTGTGGGCGTGGTGTTTGGGAGTAGAGCATCCACTGGTGGGCGGGGATGAGGAGGAGGCCAGTGATTGGGCTGTAGCTGAGGTTGGCATGGTTCGGGGGCGGAGTGTAACATTGAGTCCGTCCATGCTACCGCTGTTCACACGAGACTCTATCTCATCTGCCCTGAGGTCAGCTGACTCCCTCTCCACCTGGATCATCCTGCACCACAGAGAGAGAACAATGAGACATGATAACTACATCAAAGACTTAGAACTAACCCAAGATAGACCACAGAGAGAGAACAATGAGACATGATAACTACAAAGACTTAGAACTAACCCAAGATAGACCACAGAGAGAGAACAATGAGACATGATAACTACATCAAAGACTTAGAACTAACCCAAGATAGACCACAGAGAGAGAACAATGAGACATGATAACTACAAAGACTTAGAACTAACCCAAGATAGACCACAGAGAGAGAACAATGAGACATGATAACTACAAAGACTTAGAACTAACCCAAGATAGACCACAGAGAGAGAACAATGAGACATGATAACTACAAAGACTTTTAGAACTAACCCAAGATAGACCACAGAGAGAGAACAATGAGACATGATAACTACAAAGACTTAGAACTAACCCAATATAGACCACAGAGAGAGAACAATGAGACATGATAACTACAAAGACTTAGAACTAACCCAAGATAGACCACAGAGAGAGAACAATGAGACATGATAACTACAAAGACTTTTAGAACTAACCCAAGATAGACCACAGAGAGAGAACAATGAGACATGATAACTACAAAATCTTAGAACTAACCCAAGATAGACCACAGAGAGAGAACAATGAGACATGATAACTACAAAGACTTAGAACTAACCCAAGATAGACCACAGAGAGAGAACAATGAGACATGATAACTACAAAGACTTAGAACTAACCCAAGATAGACCACAGAGAGAGAACAATGAGACATGATAACTACAAAGACTTTTAGAACTAACCCAAGATAGACCACAGAGAGAGAACAATGAGACATGATAACTACAAAGACTTAGTACTAACCCAAGATAGACCACAGAGAGAGAACAATGAGACATGATAACTACAAAGACTTAGTACTAACCCAAGATAGACCACAGAGAGAGAACAATGAGACATAATAACTACATCAAAGACTTTTAGAACTAACCCAAGATAGACCACAGCCTGTCCTTTCCAATGGGAGCAAATTAATTACAGTGGGCAGAGCCAAGCATGAGCTAGCGAGATCCTATTGGCAGGTTGTAGCATGTATTTGCATATTTCCATTAGGGAACACCTGCTCTGTGAAGTGTGTGTGTCCAATAACTCAATTCACCCTCTGCACTAGTTCTAAACAATTACATTTTTGAAACTTTGGCAAGGAGTACAACATTTTGTCTGTTTCATAACAGATTTTAGTTTTGGGGAAAGAAAACTGTATTGAGATCAAATGTTTAATCGATGAGAAAATGTGCAGAATGTCGGACAAAATCCATCTGGCTCCATCTTCTCCAACTGCCGGCCACTGGGCTTCCTCTCATCACCATATTTGGTGGTGAGTGGAAATGCCAACCGGATGTGTGTTCTCTTACCTGATCTCCTCATTGATGGCATCCAGCTGCTCCTGCAGCATCAGAGCCAGAGTCTGTGCATCTGATTGGCCGTTGGGTGACAGAAGGGCGGAGCTAACATCATCATCTATGTCTGACTCTGCTTCCATGTCACCGCCCAGGAGGTGACTGACGCTGCCCCGTAGAGACGAGTAGTCCTGCTCACACACCGCACACACCTGTAGGGTAGATACACACACACACTGTTACAAATCACACACACCTGTAGGGTAGATACACACACACACTGTTACAAATCACACACACCAGTAGGGTAGTTACACACACACACTGTTACAAATCACACACACCTGTAGGGTAGATACACACACACACCTGTATGATAGACACACAAACATACACTGTTACAAATCACACACACACACACACACACCTGTACAGTAGATACACACACACTGTTACAAATCACACACACACCTGTACAGTAGATACACACATCAGATTACACACAGTCAGATATCCAAACAAATCCACACTCACATGTCATATTGAAACACTTTCCAGACATTCATTCTGATAAAGAAACACCACTTACAGCACACAGAAGTATGTCCAAGGTGTCAGGGCCCAGAGAGAGAAGTCAGAGAGAGAAGCATTGGTTAGGTGAGAGCTGTACGCAATGAGGGACACATGCAGTGTGTTTCACAAGACACTAACAACAGGGAGGAGAGGAGAGAGGAAGAGAGGAGGAGGGAGAGGAAGAGAAGAGACACTAACAACAGGGAGGAGAGGAGGGGAGGAGGGGAGAGGAAGAGAAGAGACACTAACAACAGGGAGGAGAGGAGGGGAGGAGGGGAGAGGAGACACTAACAACAGGGAGGAGAGGAGGAGAGGAGGGGAGAGGAGACACTAACAACAGGGAGGAGAGGAGGGGAGAGGAAGAGAAGAGACACTAACAACAGGGAGGAGAGGAGGAGGAGGAGGGGAGAGGAGACACTAACAACAGGGAGGAGAGGAGGAGGAGGGGAGAGGAGACACTAACAACAGGGAGGAGAGGAGGGGAGGAGGGAGAGGAAGAGAAGAGACACTAACAACAGGGAGGAGAGGAGGGGAGGAGGGGAGAGGAGACACTAACAACAGGGAGGAGAGGAGGGGAGGAGGGGAGAGGAGACACTAACAACAGGGAGGAGAGGAGGAGGAGGGGAGAGGGAAGAGGAGACACTAACAACAGGGAGGAGAGGAGGAGGAGGGAGAGGGGGAGGAGGGGAGAGGGGAGACACTAACAACAGGGGGAGGAGAGGAGGGAGGAGACACTAACAACAGGGAGGAGAGGAGGAGGAGAGAGAGAGACACTAACAACAGGGAGAGAGGAGGGGAGGAGGAGGGAGAGGAGACACTAACAACAGGGAGGGAGGAGGAGGACACTAACAACAGGGAGGAGGAGGGAGGAGGGGAGAGGAGACACTAACAACAGGGAGGAGAGGAGGGGAGGAGGGGGAGAGGAGACACTAACAACAACAGGAGAGGAGGGGAGGAGGGAGAGGAAGAGAAGAGACACTAACAACAGGGGAGGAGGAGGGGAGGGGGGGAGAGGAGGAGGGGAGAGGAGACACTAACAACAGGGAGGAGAGGAGGGGAGGAGGGGAGAGGAAGAGAAGAGACACTAACAACAGGGAGGAGAGGAGGGGATGAGGGGAGAGGAGGAGGGGAGAGGAGACACTAACAACAGGGAGGAGAGGAGGGGAGGAGGGGAGGAGGAGAAGAGACACTAACAACAGGGAGGAGAGGAGGGGAGGAGGGGGAGAGGAGACACTAACAACAGGAAGGAGAGGAGGGGAGGAGGGGAGAGGAAGAGAAGAGACACTAACAACAGGGAGGGGGAGGAGAGGGAGGAGACACTAACAACAGGGAGGGGAGGAGGGGAGAGGAGACACTAACAACAGGGAGAGAGGAGGAGGAGGAGGGAGGAGACACTAACAACAGGGAGGAGAGGAGGGGAGGAGGGGAGAGAGAGACACTAACAACAGGGAGGAGAGGAGGGGGAGGAGGGGAGAGGAGACACTAACAACAGGGAGGAGGAGGGGAGAGGAAGGAGACACTAACAACAGGAGGAGAGGAGGAGGAGGAGGGAGAGGAGACACTAACAACAGGAGGAGAGGAGGGGAGGAGGGGAGAGAGAGACACTAACAACAACAGGGGGAGGAGAGGAGGGGAGGAGGGGAGAGGAGACACTAACAACAGGGAGGAGAGGAGGGAGGAGGGGAGGGAAGAGAAGAGACACTAACAACAGGGAGGAGGAGGAGAGGAGACACTAACAACAGGGGGGAGGAGGAGAGGGGAGAGGAGACACTAACAACAGGGAGGAGAGGAGGGGAGGAGGGGAGAGAGACACTAACAACAGGGAGGAGAGGAGGGGGAGGAGACACTAACAACAGGGGAGGAAGAGAAGAGACACTAACAACAGGGAGGAGAGGAGGGAGGAGGGGAGAGACACTAACAACAGGGGGAGGAGAGGAGGAGAGGAGGGGAGAGGAGACACTAACAACAGGGAGGAGAGGAGAGGAGACACTAACAACAGGGAGAGGAAGAGAAGAGACACTAACAACAGGGAGGAGAGGAGGGGAGGAGGGGAGAGAAGAGACACTAACAACAGGGAGGAGAGGAGGGGAGGAGGGGAGAGGAGACACTAACAACAGGGAGGAGAGGAGGAGAGGAGGGGAGGAGAGGAGACACTAACAACAGGGAGAGGAGAGGAGAGGAGGAGAGGAGGAGAGGGAGAGGAGACACTAACAACAGGGAGGAGAGGAGGGGAGGAGGAGGAGACACTAACAACAGGGAGAGAAGAGACAGAGGAGAACAACAAGGGAGGAGAGGAGGGGAGGAGGGAGAGGAGACACTAACAACAGGGAGGAGAGGAGGGGAGGAGGAGAGGAGAGGAGGAGAGGAGGGGAGGGAGAGGAGACACTAACAACAGGGAGGGAGGAGGGAGGAGGGAGAGGAGACACTAACAACAGGGAGGAGAGGGGAGAGGAGACACTAACAACAGGGAGGAGAGGAGGGGAGGAGACACTAACAACAGGGAGAGGAGGAGAGAGAGACACTAACAACAGGGAGGAGAGGAGGAGGAGGAGGGAAGAGAAGAGACACTAACAACAGGGAGGAGAGGAGGAGGAGGGGGAGAGGAGGAGAGAGAGAGACACTAACAACAGGGAGGAGAGGAGGGGAGGAGGGGAGAGGAGACACTAACAACAGGGAGGAGAGGAGGGGGAGGAGGAGGAGAGGGGAGAGGAGACACTAACAACAGGGAGAGGAGGAGGGGGAGAGACACTAACAACAGGGAGGAGAGGAGGGGAGGAGGGGAGAGGAGACACTAACAACAGGGAGGAGAGGAGGGGAGGAGAGGAGAGAAGAGACACTAACAACAGGGGAGGAGAGGAGGAGACACTAACAACAGGGAGGGAGGAGGAGGAGGAGAGAGACACTAACAACAGGGAGGAGGAGGAGGAGGAGGGGAGAGGAGACACTAACAACAGGGAGGAGGAGGAGGGAGGGGAGAGGAGACACTAACAACAGGGAGGAGGAGGAGGAGAGGGGAGGGAGGGAGAGAAGAGACACTAACAACAGGGAGGAGAGGAGGAGGGGAGGAGGGAGAGAGACACTAACAACAGGGAGGAGAGGAGGGGAGGAGGGGAGAGAAGAGACACTAACAACAGGGAGGAGAGGAGGGGAGGAGGGGAGAGGAGAGAAGAGACACTAACAAACAGAGGAGGGAGGAGGGGAGGAGGGGAGAGAAGAGACACTAACAACAGGGAGGAGAGGAGGGAGAGAGAGGGGAGGAGGGGAGGAGACACTAACAACAGGGAGGAGAGGAGGGGAGGAGGGGAGAGGAAGAGAAGAGACACTAACAACAGGGAGAGGAGGGGAGGAGGAGGAGAGGAGGGAGAGAGACACTAACAACAGGGAGGAGAGGAGGGGAGGAGGGGAGAGAAGAGACACTAACAACAGGGAGGAGAGGAGGGGAGGAGGGGAGAGGAAGAGAAGAGACACTAACAGGGAGGAGAGGAGGAGGAGGAGGAGGAGGGAGAGGAGACACTAACAACAGGAGGAGAGGAGGGGAGGAGGGGAGAGGAGACACTAACAACAGGGAGAGGAGGAGGAGGAGGAGAGGAGAGAAGAGACACTAACAACAGGGAGGAGAGGAGGGGAGGAGGGGAGAGAGAGACACTAACAACAGGGAGGAGAGGAGGGAGGAGGGAGGGGAGGAGGGGAGAGAAGAGACACTAACAACAGGGAGGAGGGAGGAGGGGGAGGAGGGAGGGAAGAGAAGAGACACTAACAACAGGGAGGAGAGGAGGAGGAGGAGAGAAGAGACACTAACAACAGGGAGGAGGAGGGGAGGAGGAGAGGAGACACTAACAACAGGAGGAGAGGAGGAGGAGGAGAGGAGAGAAGAGACACTAACAACAGGGAGGAGAGGAGGAGGAGGGGAGAGGAAGAGAAGAGACACTAACAACAGGGAGGGAGGAGAGGAGGAGAGGGAGAGGAGACACTAACAACAGGGGGAGAGGAGGAGGAGGAAGGAGACACTAACAACAGGGAGGAGAGGAGGGGAGGAGGGGAGAGGAGACACTAACAACAGGGAGGAGAGGAGGGGGGAGGAGAGGAGAGAAGAGACACTAACAACAGGGAGGAGAGGAGGGGAGGAGGGGAGAGAAGAGACACTAACAACAGGGAGGAGAGGAGGGAGGAGGAGAGAGAGACACTAACAACAGGGAGGAGAGGAGGGAGGAGGAGGAGAGAGACACTAACAACAGGGGAGAGGAGGGGAGGAGGGGAGAGAAGAGACACTAACAACAGGGAGGAGAGGAGGGAGGAGGGGAGAGAAGAGACACTAACAACAGGGAGGAGGAGGGGAGGAGGAGGAGGGGAGAGGAGACACTAACAACAGGGAGGAGAGGAGGGAGGAGGGGAGAGGAAGAGAAGAGACACTAACAACAGGGAGGAGAGGAGGGGAGGAGGGGAGAGAAGAGACACTAACAACAGGGAGGAGAGGAGGGGAGGAGGGGAGAGAGACACTAACAACAGGGGAGGAGGAGGAGAGGAGAGAAGAGACACTAACAACAGGGAGAGAGAGGAGGGGAGGAGGGGAGAGAAGAGACACTAACAACAGGGAGGAGAGGAGGGAGGAGGGGAGAGGAAGAGAAGAGACACTAACAACAGGGAGGAGAGGAGGGGGGAGGAGGGAAGAGAAGAGACACTAACAACAGGGAGGAGAGGAGGGGAGGAGGGGAGAGGAGACACTAACAACAGGGAGGAGAGGAGGGGAGGAGGGGAGGGGAGAGGAGACACTAACAACAGGGAGGAGAGGAGACACTAACAACAGGGAGGAGAGGAGGGGAGGAGGGGAGAGGAGACACTAACAACAGGAGGAGAGGAGGGGAGGAGGAGAGAGGAGGAGAGGGGAGGAGGGGAGAGGAGAGGAGACACTAACAACAGGGAGGAGAGGAGGGGAGGAGGGGAGAGGAAGAGAAGAGACACTAACAACAGGGAGGAGAGGAGGGGAGGAGAGGGAGGAGAGGAGACACTAACAACAGGGAGGAGAGGAGGAGGAGGAGAGGAAGAGAGAGACACTAACAACAGGGAGGAGAGGAGGGGAGGAGGGGAGAGGAGACACTAACAACAGGGAGAGGAGAGGGGAGGAGGGGAGAGGAAGAGAAGAGACACTAACAACAGGGAGGAGAGGAGGGAGGAGGAGGAGGGAAGAGAAGAGACACTAACAACAGGGAGGAGAGGAGGGGAGGAGGAGGGAGAGGAGAGAAGAGACACTAACAACAGGGAGGAGAGGAGGAGGAGGAGGGAGAGGAGACACTAACAACAGGGAGGGAGAAGAGACACTAACAACAGGAGGGAGGAGGGGAGAGGAAGAGAAGAGACACTAACAACAGGGAGGAGAGGAGGGGAGGAGGGGAGAGGGAAGAGAAGAGACACTAACAACAGGGAGGAGAGGAGGGGAGGAGGGGAGAGGAGACACTAACAACAGGGAGGAGAGGAGGGGAGGAGGAGAGAGAGACACTAACAACAGGGAGGAGAGGAGGGGAGGAGGAAGAGAAGAGACACTAACAACAGGGAGGAGAGGAGGGGAGGGAGAGAGACACTAACAACAGGGAGGAGAGGAGGAGGAGGAGGAGAGGAGACACTAACAACAGGGAGGAGGAGGGAGGAGGGAGAGGAGAGAAGAGACACTAACAAGGGGAGGAGAGGAGGGGAGGAGGGAGAGAAGAGACACTAACAACAGGGGGAGGGAGGAGGGGAGGAGGGGAGAGGAGACACTAACAACAGGGAGGAGAGGAGGGGAGGAGGGGGAGGAGGAGAAGAGACACTAACAACAGGGAGGAGAGGAGAGGAGGGGAGGAGGGGGAGAGGAGACACTAACAACAGGGAGGAGAGGAGGGAGGAGGGGAGAGGAAGAGAAGAGACACTAACAACAGGGAGGAGAGGAGGGGAGAGGGGAGAGGAGAAGAGGAGGAGGGGGAGGGGAGACACTAACAACAGGGAGGAGAGGAGGGAGGAGGGAGAGGAGACACTAACAACAGGGAGGAGAGGAGGGGAGGAGGAGGGAGAGGAGACACTAACAACAGGGAGGGAGGAGGAGGAGGAGGAGGAGAGAAGAGACACTAACAACAGGGAGGGAGGAGAGGAGGAGGAGGAGGGGAGAGGAGACACTAACAACAGGGAGGAGGAGGAGGAGGAGGAGAGGAAGAGAAGAGACACTAACAACAGGGAGGAGAGGAGGGGAGGAGGGGAGGAAGAGAAGAGACACTAACAACAGGAGGACAGGGAGGGAGGAGGGGAGGAGGGGAGAGGAGACACTAACAACAGGGAGGAGAGGGAGGAGGAGGAGGGGAAGAGAGGAGACACTAACAACAGGGAGGAGAGGAGGGGAGGAGGGGGGGAGAGAAGAGACACTAACAACAGGGAGGAGAGGAGGGGGAGGGGAGAGGGGAGAGGAGACACTAACAACAGGGAGGAGAGGAGGAGGAGGGAGGAGGAAGAGAAGAGACACTAACAACAGGGAGGAGAGGAGGGGAGGAGGGGGAGGAGAGGAGACACTAACAACAGGGAGGAGAGGAGGAGGAGGGGAGGAGGGGAGAAGAGACACTAACAACAGGGAGGAGAGGAGGAGGAGGGGAGGGAGAGAAGAGACACTAACAACAGGGAGGAGAGGAGGGGGAGGAGGGGAGAGGAGACACTAACAACAGGGAGGAGAGGAGGAGGAGGGGAGGAAGAGAAGAGACACTAACAACAGGGAGGAGAGGAGGGGAGGGGGGAGAGGAGACACTAACAACAGGGAGGAGAGGAGGGGGAGGAGGGGAGAGGAGACACTAACAACAGGGAGGAGGAGGAGGAGGGAGAGGAAGAGAGAGACACTAACAACAGGGAGGAGGAGGAGGAGGAGGAAGAGAGGAGACACTAACAACAGGGAGGAGAGGAGGGGAGGAGGGGGAGGAGAGAAGAGACACTAACAACAGGGAGAGAGAGGAGGAGGAGACACTAACAACAGGGGAGGAGGGGAGGGAGAAGAGACACTAACAACAGGGAGGAGAGGAGGAGGAGGGGAGGGGAGAGAAGAGACACTAACAACAGGGAGGAGAGGAGGACACTAACAACAGGGAGGAGGGGAGGAGAGGAGACACTAACAACAGGGAGGAGAGGAGGAGGAGGGGAGAGGAAGAGAAGAGACACTAACAACAGAGGGGGGAGAGAGGAGGGGAGAGGGAGAGGAGACACTAACAACAGGGGAGGAGAGGAGGGGGAAGAGAAGAGACACTAACAACAGGGAGGAGGAGGAGGGGGAGGAGAGACACTAACAACAGGGAGGAGAGGAGGGAGAGAGAGACACTAACAACAGGGAGGAGAGGAGGAGGGGGAGGGAGAGAAGAGACACTAACAACAGAGGAGGGGAGGAGAGGAGACACTAACAACAGGGAGGAGGAGGAGGAGGAGGAGAGGAAGAGAAGAGACACTAACAACAGGGAGGAGAGGGAGGAGGAGAGGGAGAGGAGACACTAACAACAGGGAGGAGAGGAGGGAGGAGGAGAGGAGGAGAGAAGAGACACTAACAACAGGGAGGAGAGGAGGGGAGGAGGGGGGGAGAGGAGACACTAACAACAGGGAGGAGAGGAGGAGGAGGAGGGGAGAGAGACACTAACAACAGGGAGGAGAGGAGGAGGAGGAGGGGAGAGGAAGAGAAGAGACACTAACAACAGGGAGAGAGAGGGGAGGGAGGAGGGGAGAAGAGACACTAACAACAGGGAGGAGAGGAGGGAGGAGGGAGAGGAGAGAAGAGACACTAACAACAGGGAGGAGAGGAGGAGGAGGAGGGAGAGGAGACACTAACAACAGGGGAGAGGAGAGGAGACACTAACAACAGGGAGAGGAGGAGAGAGAGACACTAACAACAGGGAGGAGAGGAGGGAGGAGGAGGGGAGAGGAGACACTAACAAGGAGGAGGGAGGAGGAGAGGAGAGACACTAACAACAGGAGGAGGAGGAGGAGGGGAGAGGAGACACTAACAACAGGGAGGAGAGGAGGGGAGGAGGGGAGAGGAGACACTAACAACAGGGAGGAGAGGAGGGAGGAGGGGAGAGGAAGAGAAGAGACACTAACAACAGGGAGGAGAGGAGGGGAGGAGGAGGGGAGAGGAGACACTACAACAACAGGGAGGAGAGGAGGGAGGAGGAGAGGAAGAGAAGAGACACTAACAACAGGGAGAGAACAACAGGGAGGAGAGAGGAGGGGAGGAGGGAGGGGGAGAGAAGAGACACTAACAACAGGGAGGAGAGGAGGAGGAGGGGGAGAGGAGACACTAACAACAGGGAGGAGAGGAGGAGAGACACTAACAACAGGGAGGGAGGGGAGGGGGAGAGAAGAGACACTAACAACAGGGAGGGGAGGAGGAGGAGGAGAGGAGAGAAGAGACACTAACAACAGGGAGGGAGGAGGAGGGGGAGAGGGAGAAGAGACACTAACAACAGGGAGGAGAGGAGGGGAGGAGGGGAGAGGAGACACTAACAACAGGGAGGAGAGGAGGGGAGGAGGGGAGGAGAGAAGAGACACTAACAACAGGGAGGAGAGGAGGGGAGGAGGGAGGGAGAGGAGACACTAACAACAGGGAGGAGAGGAGGGGAGGAGAGAGAGAGACACTAACAACAGGGAGGAGGAGGGGAGGAGGAGAGGGAGACACTAACAACAGGGAGGAGAGGAGGAACAGGGGGAGGAGACACTAACAACAGGGAGGAGAGGAGGGGAGGAGAGGAAGAGAAGAGACACTAACAACAGGGAGGAGAGGGGAGGAGGGAGAGGAGACACTAACAACAGGGAGGAGAGGAGAGGAGGAGAGGAAGAGGAGACACTAACAACAGGGAGGAGGAGGGAGGAGGGAAGAGAGAGAGGGGGGAGAGGAAGAGAAGAGACACTAACAACAGGGAGGAGAGGAGGAGGAGGGGAGAGGAGACACTAACAACAGGGAGGAGGAGGAGGAGGAGGAGGGAGAGAAGAGACACTAACAACAGGGAGGAGAGGAGGGAGGAGGGAGAGGAAGAGAAGAGACACTAACAACAGGGAGGAGAGGAGGAGGAGGAGGGAGAAGAGACACTAACAACAGGGAGGAGAGGAGGAGGAGGAGGGGAGAGGAGACACTAACAACAGGGAGGAGAGGAGACACTAACAACAGGGAGGGAGGGAGGAGGAGAGGAAGAGAAGAGACACTAACAACAGGGAGGAGAGGGGAGGAGGGGAGAGGAGACACTAACAACAGGGAGGAGAGGAGGAGGAGAGGAGGGGAGAGGAGACACTAACAACAGGGAGGAGAGGAGGAGAGGAGGGGAGGAGGGGAGGAGGGGAGAGGAGACACTAACAACAGGGAGGAGAGGAGGGGAGGAGGGGAGGAAGAGAAGAGACACTAACAACAGGGAGGGAGGAGGGGAGGAGGAGGAGGGGAGAGGAGACACTAACAACAGGGAGGAGAGGAGGGAGGAGGGAGGAAGAGGAGACACTAACAACAGGGAGGAGAGGAGGGGGGAGGAGGGAGAGGAGACACTAACAACAGGGAGGAGAGGAGGGGAGGAGGGGAGAGGAAGAGAAGAGACACTAACAACAGGGAGGAGAGGAGGGAGGAGGGGAGAGGAGACACTAACAACAGGGAGGAGAGGAGGGAGGAGGGGAGAGGAAGAGAAGAGACACTAACAACAGGGAGGAGAGGAGGGGAGGAGGGGAGAGGAGACACTAACAGGGAGGGAGGAGAGGAGGGGGGAGGGGAGAGAGACACTAACAACAGGGAGGAGGAGGGGGAGGAGGGGAGGGGGAGGAAGAGAGAGACACTAACAACAGGGAGGAGAGGAGGGGAGGAGGGAGAGGAAGAGAGAGAGACACTAACAACAGGGAGGAGAGGAGGGGAGGAACAGGACACTAACAACAGGGAGGAGAGGAGGGAGGAGGGGAGAGGAGACACTAACAACAGGGAGGAGAGGAGGGGAGGAGGGGAGAGGAAGAGAAGAGACACTAACAACAGGGAGGAGAGGAGGGGAGGAGGGGAGAGGAGACACTAACAACAGGGAGGAGAGGAGGGGAGGAGGGGAGAGGAAGAGAAGAGACACTAACAACAGGGGGGAGGAGGAGGAGGGAGGGAGAGAGAAGAGACACTAACAACAGGGAGGGAGGAGAGGAGAGGGGAGAGGAGGAGAGAGAGAGACACTAACAACAGGGAGGAGAGGAGGGGAGGAGGGAGAGAAGAGACACTAACAACAGGGAGGAGGAGGAGGAGGAGGGGAGAGGAGACACTAACAACAGGGGAGGAGGAGGGGAGAGAGACACTAACAACAGGGAGGAGAGGAGGGAGGAGGGGAGGAGAAGAGAAGAGACACTAACAACAGGGAGGAGGAGGAGGAGGGGAGAGGGAAGAGAAGAGACACTAACAACAGGGAGGGAGGAGGAGGGAGGAGAGAAGAGACACTAACAACAGGGAGGAGAGGAGGGGAGGAGGGGAGAGAGAAGAGACACTAACAACAGGGAGGAGAGGAGGGGAGGAGGGGAGAGGAGACACTAACAACAGGGAGGAGAGGAGGGAGGAGGAGGGAGAGGAGACACTAACAACAGGGAGGAGAGGAGGAGGAGGAGGGAGAGGAGAGAAGAGACACTAACAACAGGGAGGAGAGGAGGGGAGGAGGGGAGAGGAGACACTAACAACAGGGAGGAGGAGGAGGGGAGGAGGGGAGAAGAGACACTAACAACAGGGAGAGAGGAGGAGGAGGGGAGAGAAGAGACACTAACAACAGGGAGGAGAGGAGGAGGAGGGAGGAGAGGGAGGAGGAGGAGGAGGGAGAGAAGAGACACTAACAACAGGGAGGGAGGAGGGGAGGAGGGGAGGAGGAGAGAAGAGACACTAACAACAGGGAGGAGAGAGGGAGGGGGGAGGGAGGGAGGAGGGAGAGGAGACACTAACAACAGGGAGGAGAGGAGAGGAGGGAGAGGAGACACTAACAACAGGGAGGGAGGAGGGGAGGAGGGGAGAGGAAGAGAAGAGACACTAACAACAGGGAGGAGGGGAGGAGGGAGGAGGGAGAGGAGACACTAACAACAGGGAGGAGAGGAGGAGGAGGAGGAGAGAAGAGACACTAACAACAGGGAGGAGGGGAGGAGGGGAGGAAGAGAAGAGACACTAACAACAGGGAGGAGGAGAGGAGGACAGGGGAGGGGAGGAGAGGAGACACTAACAACAGGGAGGAGGAGGGAGAGGAGACACTAACAACAGGGAGGAGGAGGGAGGAGGAGAGGAGACACTAACAACAGGGAGGAGAGGAGGGAGGAGGAGGGGAGAGGAGACACTAACAACAGGGAGGAGAGGAGGGAGGAGGGAGAGAGAGGGAGGGAGAGGGAGAGAAGAGACACTAACAACAGGGAGAGGAGGAGGAGGGGAGGAGGGGAGAGAAGAGACACTAACAACAGGGAGGAGAGAGGAGGGGAGGAGGGGAGAGGAAGAGAAGAGACACTAACAACAGGGAGGGAGGAGGGAGAGGAGACACTAACAACAGGGGGAGGAGGAGGAGGAGAGGAGACACTAACAACAGGGAGGAGAGGAGGGAGGAGGGGAGAGGAGACACTAACAACAGGGAGGAGGGGGGAGGAGGGGGAGGAAGAGAAGAGACACTAACAACAGGGAGGAGGAGAGGAGGGAGAGAGACACTAACAACAGGGAGGAGGGGAGAGAAGAGACACTAACAACAGGGAGGAGAGGAGGGGGAGGAGGGAGAGGAGACACTAACAACAGGGAGGAGAGGAGGAGGAGGGGAGAGAAGAGACACTAACAACAGGGAGGAGGGAGAGGGAGGAGGAGGGGAGGGGGAGAGGAGACACTAACAACAGGGAGGAGAGGAGGGAGGAGGGGAGAGGAGACACTAACAACAGGGAGGGAGGAGAGGAGGAGAGGAGGAGGGAGGGAGGAGGAGAGGAGACACTAACAACAGGGAGGAGAGGAGGAGGAGGGGGGGAGAGGAAGAGAAGAGACACTAACAACAGGGAGGAGAGGAGGGGAGGGAGAGGAGAGGAGACACTAACAACAGGGAGGAGAGGAGGGAGGAGGGGGAGGGGAGAGAGACACTAACAACAGGGAGGAGAGGAGGGGGAGGGAGGAGAGGAGACACTAACAACAGGGGGAGGAGGGGAGGAGGGGAGAGACACTAACAACAGGGAGGGAGGAGGAGGAGGAGGAGAGGAGACACTAACAACAGGGGAGAGAGAGACACTAACAACAGGGAGGGAGGAGGGGAGGAGGGGAGAGGAGACACTAACAACAGGGAGGAGAGGAGGAGGAGGAGGGGAGAGGAGGAGGAGGGGAGAGGGGAGAGAGACACTAACAACAGGGAGGAGGAGGAGGAGGGGAGGAGGAGGGGAGAGGAGACACTAACAACAGGGGGAGGAGAGGAGGAGGAGGAGACACTAACAACAGGGGAGGAGGAGGAGGGGAGGAGGAGAGGAGACACTAACAACAGGGAGGAGAGGAGGGGAGGAGGGGAGAGGAAGAGAAGAGACACTAACAACAGGGAGGAGAGGAGGGGAGGAGGGGAGAGGAGACACTAACAACAGGGAGGAGAGGAGGGAGGAGGGGAGAGGAGACACTAACAACAGGGAGGAGAGGAGGGAGGAGGGAGAGGAAGAGAAGAGACACTAACAACAGGGAGGAGGAGGAGGAGGGGGAGAGGAGACACTAACAACAGGGGAGGAGAGGAGGAGGGGAGAGAGACACTAACAACAGGGAGGAGGGGAGAGGAGACACTAACAACAGGGAGAGAGGAGGGGAGGAGGGGAGAGGAAGAGAAGAGACACTAACAACAGGGAGAGAGAGGAGGGAGGAGGAGGGAAGAGAAGAGACACTAACAGGGAGGGAGGAGAGGAGGAGGAGGAGAGGAGAGGAGACACTAACAACAGGGAGGAGAGGAGGGGAGGAGGGGAGAGGAGACACTAACAACAGGGAGGAGGGGAGGAGGGAGGGGAGGAGGAGAGGAGACACTAACAACAGGGAGGAGAGGAGGGAGGAGGGGAGGAGGGGAGAGAAGAGACACTAACAACAGGGAGGGAGGAGGGGAGGAGGGGAGAGGAAGAGAAGAGACACTAACAACAGGGAGGAGAGGAGGGGAGGAGGGGAGAGGAGACACTAACAACAGGAGGGAGGAGGGAGGAGGGGAGAGAGACACTAACAACAGGGAGGAGGAGGAGAGGAGGGAACAGGGAGGAGACACTAACAACAGGGAGGAGGAGGAGGAGGGAGAGGAAGAGAAGAGACACTAACAACAGGGAGGAGAGGAGGGGAGGAGGGGGAGAGGAGACACTAACAACAGGGAGGAGAGGAGGAGGAGGAGGGAGAGAGACACTAACAACAGGGAGGAGAGGAGGAGGAGGGGAGAGGAGACACTAACAACAGGGAGGAGAGGAGGGAGGAGGAGAGGAGGAGGAGGGGAGAGAGACACTAACAACAGGGAGGAGAGGAGGGGAGGAGGAGGGAAGAGAAGAGACACTAACAACAGGGAGGGAGGAGGAGGAGGGGGAGAGGAAGAGAAGAGACACTAACAACAGGGGAGGAGGGGAGGAGGGGAGAGGAGACACTAACAACAGGAGGAGAGGAGGGGAGGAGGGGAGGAGGAAGAGAGAGAGACACTAACAACAGGGAGGAGAGGAGGGAGGAGGGAGAGGAGACACTAACAACAGGGAGGAGAGGAGGGGAGGAGGGGAGAGGAGAGAAGAGACACTAACAACAGGGAGAGAGGAGGAGGAGGGGAGAGGAAGAGAAGAGACACTAACAACAGGGAGGAGAGGAGGGAGGAGGGGAGGGAGAGACACTAACAACAGGGAGGAGAGGGGAGGAGGAGGAGAGGAGACACTAACAACAGGGAGGAGGAGGAGGAGGAGGGAGGAGAGGAGACACTAACAACAGGGAGGAGAGGAGGGGAGGAGGGAGAGGAGACACTAACAACAGGGAGGAGAGGAGGAGGAGGAGGAGGAGGGAGAGAAGAGACACTAACAACAGGGAGGAGAGGAGGGGAGGAGGGGAGAGGAGACACTAACAACAGGGAGAGAGGAGGAGGAGGGGGAGAGGGAGAGAAGAGACACTAACAACAGGGAGGAGAGGAGGAGGGGAGAGGAGACACTAACAACAGGGAGGAGGAGGGGGAGGGGAGAGGAGACACTAACAACAGGGAGGAGAGGAGGAGAGGGGAGAGAGAGGGAGGAGAGGAGGAGGAGGGGAGAGAAGAGACACTAACAACAGGGAGGAGGAGGAGGAGGAGGAGGAAGAGAAGAGACACTAACAACAGGGAGGAGAGGAGGGAGGAGGAGGAGAGAAGAGACACTAACAACAGGGAGGAGAGAGGAGGGAGGAGGGAGAGGAGACACTAACAACAGGGAGGAGGAGGGGAGGAGGGGAGAGGAAGAGAGGAGACACTAACAACAGGGAGGGAGGAGGGGAGGAGGGGAGAGGAGACACTAACAACAGGGAGGAGAGGAGGGAGGAGAGGGAGAGGAGACACTAACAACAGGGAGGAGAGGAGGAGGAGGAGGGGAGAGGAGACACTAACAACAGGGAGGAGAGGAGGGAGGAGGGGGAGGAAGAGAGGAAGAGAGACACTAACAACAGGGAGGAGAGGGGAGGGAGGAGGGGAGAGGAGACACTAACAACAGGGGAGGAGAGAGGAGGAGGAGGGAGGGGAGAGGAGACACTAACAACAGGGAGGAGAGGAGGGAGAGGGGAGAGGAAGAGAAGAGACACTAACAACAGGGAGGGAGGAGGAGGAGGGGAGGAGAGGAGAGGAGGGGAGGAGAAGAGACACTAACAACAGGGAGAGAGGAGGGAGGAGGGGAGAGGAGACACTAACAACAGGGAGGAGAGGAGGGAGGAGGGGAGAGGAAGAGAAGAGACACTAACAACAGGGAGGAGAGGAGGAGGAGGAGGGAAGAGGAGACACTAACAACAGGGAGGAGAGGAGGGAGGAGGGGAGAGGAGACACTAACAACAGGGAGGAGAGGAGGGAGGAGGGGAGAGGGAGAGGAGACACTAACAACAGGGAGGGAGGAGAGGAGGGAGGAGGACACTAACAACAGGAGGAGAGGAGGGGAGGGAGAGGAGACACTAACAACAGGGAGGAGAGGAGGGAGGGGGAGAGGAAGAGAAGAGACACTAACAACAGGGAGGAGAGGAGGGGAGGAGGGGAGAGGGAAGAGAAGAGACACTAACAACAGGGAGGAGAGGAGGGGAGGAGGGGAGAGGAGACACTAACAACAGGGAGGAGAGGAGGGGGAGGAGAGGAGAGAGGAGACACTAACAACAGGGAGGAGAGAGGAGAGAGGAGGAGAGAGGAGAGGAAGAGAAGAGACACTAACAACAGGGAGGAGAGGAGGGGAGGAGGGGAGAGGAGACACTAACAACAGGGAGGAAGGAGAGGAGGGAGAGGAGACACTAACAACAGGAGGGAGGAGGGAGGAGGGGAGAGGAGACACTAACAACAGGGAGGAGGAGGAGGGAGAGGAGACACTAACAACAGGGGGAGGAGGGAGGAGGAGGGAGGAGGAGGGGAGAGGAGACACTAACAACAGGGAGGAGGGAGGAGGAGGAGGAGAGGAAGAGAAGAGACACTAACAACAGGGAGGAGAGGAGAGGAGACACTAACAACAGGAGGAGAGGAGGGAGGAGGGAGAAGAGACACTAACAACAGGGAGGAGAGGAGGGGAGGAGGGAGAGAGAGACACTAACAACAGGGAGGAGAGGAGGGGAGGAGGGGAGAGGAGACACTAACAACAGGGAGGAGAGGAGGGAGGAGGGGAGAGGAAGAGAAGAGACACACTAACAACAGGGAGAGAGAGGGGGGAGGAGGGGAGAGGAGACACTAACAACAGGGAGGGAGGAGAGGAGGAGGACACTAACAACAGGGAGGAGGGGAGAGGAGACACTAACAACAGGGAGAGAGGAGGGAGGAGGGGAGAGGAGACACTAACAACAGAGGAGGAGAGGAGGGGAGAGGAGACACTAACAACAGGGAGGAGAGGAGGGGAGAGGAGACACTAACAACAGGGAGGAGAGGAGGGGAGGAGGGGAGAGGAAGAGAAGAGACACTAACAACAGGGAGGAGAGGAGGGGAGGAGGGGAGAGAGACACTAACAACAGGGAGGAGAGGAGGGAGGAGAGGGAGAGGAGACACTAACAACAGGGAGGAGAGGAGGGGAGGAGGGGAAGAGAAGAGACACTAACAACAGGGAGGAGAGGAGGGAGAGGGAGAGGAAGAGAAGAGACACTAACAACAGGGAGGAGAGGAGGGGAGAGAGGGGGAGAGGGGGGAGGAGACACTAAACAACAGGGAGGAGAGGAGGGGAGGAGGGGAGGGAGAGAAGAGACACTAACAACAGGGAGGAGAGGAGGGGAGGAGGAGAGAGAGGGAGGGAGGAGGGGGGAGAGGAGACACTAACAACAGGGAGGAGAGGAGAGGAGAGAGAGACACTAACAACAGGGAGGAGGGGAGGAGGGGAGAGGAGACACTAACAACAGGGAGGAGAGGAGGGGAGGAGGGGAGAGGAGACACTAACAACAGGGAGGAGAGGAGGGAGGAGGGGGGAGAGGAGACACTAACAACAGGGAGGAGAGGAGGAGGAGGGGAGAGGAGACACTAACAACAGGGAGGAGAGGAGGAGGAGGAGGGGAGACTAACAAAGAGAAGAGGCACTAACAACAGGGAGGAGAGGAGGGGAGGAGGGGAGAGGAGACACTAACAACAGGGAGGAGAGGAGGAGAGGAGGGGAGGAGAGGAGACACTAACAACAGGGAGGAGAGGAGGGGAGGAGGGGAGAGGAGACACTAACAACAGGGAGGAGAGGAGGGGAGAGGAAGAGAAGAGACACTAACAACAGGGAGGAGAGGAGGGGAGGAGGGGAGAGGAGACACTAACAACAGGGAGTAGAGGAGGGGGAGGAGGGGAGACACTAACAACAGGGAGGAGAGGAGGGGAGGAGGGGAGAGGAGACACTAACAACAGGGAGGAGAGGAGGGGAGGAGGGGACCCGATAAACTTCCAGGAGGAGAGGGTTGGAGCGGGAGAGGAGACACTAACAACAGGGAGGAGAGTCTGCAGGTTGTATAACTTTTTCATTACATTTCATTACATTTCATTATAGTAACAACGGTCTGATTTGTCTAATCTTAGCAATTTCAACTTAGCTAGCTACATAGGAGGGGTTGTATCAAAGATAACAACAGGGAAGAGGAGGAGGAGGGGTCGTCTCCTATCTGCCCAACACGGGACCGAGGACCGTAGCACTGTAGAGGACTAGAGACACTCAACTGAACGACTTGATTAGTGTAGTGTTAGCTAGCTACATAGTTGTCTTTGCTGTCTTCGTATCCAAGATAATTGTGTAGTTTAGAGTGAGGAGGGGAGAGTGAAAGAAGAGTTATTAACGAGGGAGGAGGGGGGGGAGACACTCCATCTGGAGAGCAGGGGAGAGCCAGCTAGCAGGAGAGAAGAGTTCAACAGGGAGGAGAGGAGTAGGACTGTAGTAGACTATCACACTCAACTGAAGGACTTGATTAGTGTAGTATTAGCTAGCTACATAGTTGTCTTTGCTGGGGAGGATCCAAGATAACAGGGAGTTAGAGTGAGAGTAGTCTTAGAGTGATTATCTTAACAGGGAGGAGAGGTTAGCTAGCCAGCTATTTTGAAGAGACACCTTAACAGGGAGGAGACACTCCTAGAGCCAATAGCCAGCCAACAACAGGGAATAGAACTTTCGGATTCGGGAGACATTAACAACAGGGAGGAGCTCCACAGGTAGTATCACATTTTCATTTCATTTCAACACAGTCCCAACGAGTGTGATTTGTTTGAGAGGAGACACTCAATAGGGAGGAGGAGGAGCCGTCTTTGTTTCAAAGATAATTGTGTAGAGAGAGCGAGGAGGGGGTTAGCTAGCCAGGGATTGTCGAGGAGGAGGGAGGGGAACACAACAACGGAACGAGGAACCAACACTGCTAGCTAGCCAGCTAACAACAGGGAGAGAGGAGCATTGTAGAAAGAAGAGACACTAACAACAGGGAGGAAGAGGACTTGAGGAGGGAGTGTCAACAACAGGGAGGAGAGGACCTCAGCAGTACTGTATCATTTTAATCATTTTAGTCAATTAGATTCTTGCTACGTAAGCTTAACTTTCTGAACATTCGAGAGTGTAGTCCACTTGTCATTCCAATCTCCTCTGAGAGGAGCGTAGCCTCTTCTCTAGCCTGTCAACAACATGTGTCTGGATCCCTGTTCTCTCCTCTCTGCACAGACCATACAAACGCTCCACACCGCATGGGAGAAGAGACACCTAATCTGGTGGTCCCAGAGAAGAGACACTAACAACAGGGTGGAGTTCCAGGGGGAGGAGCCTCTGGAACTGCCGATCTAACAACGGCCAACAAGGCAGAGTTCATCTCAGCCTATGCCTCCCTCCAGTCCCTCGACTTCTTGGCTCTGAGGAGGGGAAGGATGGATCACCACAGACAACACCGCCAACAACAGGGACTCCTACTGCTCTCTCAACAGGGAGGAGCCCACGAGGGCACAGAGAGAGCTTCTGGTCAGCGGGGTGGTGGCAGGAGGGAGAAGATCTCTCCAACAGTGGTCATTCTCTCTTTCTCCCCTTACCCATCTGTCTATCGCCTCCTTTGAATTCCATGCTGAAGACAGTTACCAGCCCTTTCAAGCTTAACATCCTTATCATTTATCGCCCTCCAGGTTCACCAACGGAGAGTTCATCAATGAGCTTGATGCCTTGATAAGCTCAACAGGGAGGAGAGGAGGGGAGGAGGGGAGAGGCTCACTAACAACACAGTTCTGACACTAACAACAGGGGGAGACTTTAGAGACACCCCAGGGACCTTTGACTCATTCCTCTCTGCCTCCTTCTTTCCACTCCTCTCCTCTTTTGACCTCACCCTCTCACCTTCCCCCTACTCACAAGGCAGGCAATACGAAGAGACCTCATCTTTACTAGGGAGCTGAGGAGGGGAGGAACCTCATTGCAAGACCCTCCAAGGAGGAGAGGAGGAGGACCTTGTATCCTTCAGGGAGGAGAGAGCTCTCGCTCTCATCCAACACTAACAACACACTGAGAGGAGGGAGGATGGAGATCGCGACACTAACAACCCAGGAGGGGAGGAGGGAGAGGAAGAGAAGAGACACTAACAACAGGGAGGAGATCAGGGAGGAGGGGAGAGGAGACCTTCTCCAACCATCTCCTGAGGAGGAGGCCTCCTCAACCCTAACAACTCCTCCCTTTCTGCATCCTTTGACTCTCTATGTCCCCTATCCTCCAGGGAGGAGAGGAGGGGAGGAGGGGCTCCGAGACACTAACAACAGGGAGGAGAGGAGGCTCACAGAACAGGAGCTAACAACGGGAGCCGAGGAGGGGAATGGAGACTCGACACTAACAACCTGCGGACCTGGCATCCTTTCACTCCCTCCTCTCAACATTTTCCTCCTCTGTCTCTGAGGGAGAGGAGCCACTTTCAACACTCTAAGGATTCCAGGGGAGCATCTGCCTCTAACAGGGAGGGAGGAGCTCTTTGGAAGAGAAGAGACCCTCTTGAATCCTCCTCCCCTCCCCCTCCTCCCTCTCTGCAGATGACTTCGTCAACCATTTTGAAAAAGAAGGACACTAACATCAGGGAGGAGAGTTTGGGAGGAGGGGAGAAGACACTAACAACTGGTTCTGGAGAGGAGGGGAGACCCTGTGAGAGAGACACTCTTTCTCCCTCTCTCTCCAGATGAGACACTAACAACAGGGAGGAGAGGAGGGAGGAGAGGAGGGAGAGAACAACCTAACAACAGGGAGGAGAGGATCCCCTCCTCTCTTCTCCAGACCATCTCCAGGGAGGGTGACCTTCTCCCTTACCTCACCAGGGCTCATCAGGAGGGAGGAGGGAGAGGAAGAGAAGAGACACTAACAACAGGGAGGAGAGGAGAGAGCGAGAAGAGCACCCCTAACAACTGAGAAAGGGGAGAGGAAGACTCGAGACCCTAACAACAGGGAGTCAGAGGACTACAGACCAGTATCCCTTCTTTCTTTTCTCTCCAAAACTCTTGAGAGGAGGAGGAGAGGGGAGAGGAGACACTAACAACAGGGAGGAGAGGATCTCTCTCAGAATGACCTTCTTGATCCAAATCAGTCAGGTTTCAAGAGGAGTCATTCAACTGAGAGGAGCTCTTTGTATCACAGGGAGGAGAGGAGGCGCTCCGCAGGAGCTAAGGAGCTAACTCTCTCTCCTCTGCTCTCAGGAGGAGGATCGGCTGAGAGAAGAGACTGTGAACCAACAGGGAGGAGAGGAGGAGGAGGAAGGGAGGAGGAGTTGGAGCATCTAACAACAGGGAGGGCCCACGGAGGAGGAGAGGAAGAGACAGAGACGCTCCTACCAGGTGGGATGGCGAGAGAGACACTAACAACGTGCTCTCACCACTGGTGTCCCCCAGGGCTCTGAGAAGGCCACTAACTAACTCGGGAGGAGAGGAAGTCAGGCTCTGTCATAACCTGACATGGTCTCTCCTATCATTGCTATGCAGACGACACACAATTAATCTTCTCCTTTCCCCCTTCTGACAACCAGGTGGCGAATCGCATCTCTGCATGTCTGGGAGACATATCAGTGTGGATGACGGATCATAACCTCAGGGAGCTGAACCTCGGCAAGAGGAAGGAGCTGCTCTTCCTCAGGGGGAAGGACTGCCCGTTCCATGAGAGAAGAGCCATCACGGTTGACAACTCCATTGTGTCCTCGTCCCAGAGCGCTAAGAACCTTGGCGTGATCCTGGACAACACCCTGAGGGTTCTCAAGAAGAACATCACAGGCGGTGGCCCGGAGGGGTAGGTTCATGCTCTACAACATCCGCAGAGGAGGACCCTGCCTCACACAGGAGAGGAGCAGGTCCTAATCCAGGCACTTGTCATCTCCCGTCTGGATTACTGCAACTCGCTGTTGGCTGGGCTCCCTGCCTGTGCCATTAAAGACCCTAACAACTCATCCAGAACGAGGCAGAGGGGTCTGGTGTTCAACCTTCCCAAGTTCTCTCACGTCAGAGAAGAGACCTCCGCTCTCTCCACTGGCTTCCAGTTGAAGAGAAGATCCGCTACAAGACCATGGTGCTTGCCTCACGGAGCTGTGAGGGGAACGGCACCTCAGTACCTCCAGGCTCTGATCAGGCCCTAACACCCAAACAAGGGCACTGCGTTCATCCACCTCTGGGCCTGAAGAGCACTCCCTACCACTGAGGAGGAGTACAGAGAGAGAGCACAGCAACAGTCAAAAGGGGTTCGCTGCTCTGGCCCCCAATGGTGGAACAAAGACCCTAACAACAGGGAGGCCAGGACAGCGGAGTCAATCACTACCTTCCGGAGACACCTGAAACCCCACCTCTTTAAGGAAGGACCTAGGATAGGATAAAGTAATCCTTCTCACCCCCTCCCCCCTTTAAAAGACCTAGATGCACTATTGTAAAGTGGCTGTTCCACTGGATGTCATAAGGTGAAGGCACCAATTTGTAAGTCGCTAACAACTGGAGGAGGAGAGGGTCTGGAAGAAAGGACTAACAAATGTAAATGTAAATGTGGGAGGAGGGGAGAGGAGACACTAACAACAGGGAGGAGAGGAGGGGAGGAGGGGAGAGGAGACACTAACAACAGGGAGGAGAGGAGGGGAGGAGGGGAGAGGAGACACTAACAACAGGGAGGAGAGGAGGGGAGAGGAAGAGAAGAGACACTAACAACAGGGAGGAGAGAGGAGGGGGAGGAGGGGGGAGAGGAAGAGAAGAGACACTAACAACAGGGAGGAGAGGAGGGGGAGGAGAGGAAGAGAAGAGACACTAACAACAGGGAGGAGAGGAGGGGAGGAGGGGAGAGGAGACACTAACAACAGGGAGGAGAGGAGGGGGAGGAGGGAGAGGAGACACTAACAACAGGGAGGAGAGGAGGGGAGGAGGGGAGAGGAGAGGAGACACTAACAACAGGGAGGAGAGGAGGGGAGGAGGGGGGAGAGGAGACACTAACAACAGGGGGAGGAGAGGAGGAGAGGAGGGGAGGGAGAGGAGACACTAACAACAGGGAGGAGAGGAGGAGGAGGAGGGGGGAGAGGAGACACTAACAACAGGGAGGAGAGGAGAGGAGGGGAGAGGAGACACTAACAACAGGGAGGAGAGGAGGAGGAGGGAGAGGAGACACTAACAACAGGGAGGAGGAGGGGGAGGAGACACTAACAACAGGGGGAGGAGGGGAGAGGAGACACTAACAACAGGGAGGGAGGAGGGAGGAGGGGAGGAGGGAGAGGAGACACTAACAACAGGGAGGAGAGGAGGAGGAGGGGAGAGGAGACACTAACAACAGGGAGGAGAGGAGGAGGAGGGGAGAGGAAGAGAAGAGACACTAACAACAGGGAGGAGAGGAGGAGAGGAGAGGAAGAGAAGAGACACTAACAACAGGGAGAGAGGAGGAGGGAGGAGGAGGAGAGGAAGAGAAGAGACACTAACAACAGGGAGGAGGAGAGAGAGGAGAGGAGGAGGAGAGAGACAGAACAACAACAGGGAGGAGAGGAGGGGAGGAGGAGGGGAGAGGAGACACTAACAACAGGGAGGGGAGGAGGAGGGGGAGGAAGAGAAGAGACACTAACAACAGGGAGGGGAGGAGGGGAGGAGAGGAGACACTAACAACAGGGAGGAGAGGAGGGGAGGAGGAGAGGAGACACTAACAACAGGGAGGAGAGGAGGGAGAGGAGGGGAGAGGAGACACTAACAACAGGGAGGAGAGAGGAGGAGGAGGAGAGGAAGAGAAGAGACACTAACAACAGGGAGGAGAGGAGGGGAGGGGAGACACTAACAACAGGGAGGGAGGAGGGGGGAGGAGGAGGAGACACTAACAACAGGGAGGAGGAGGGGGAGGAGAGGAGACACTAACAACAGGGAGGAGAGGAGGGAGGAGGGAGACACTAACAACAGGGAGGAGGAGGAGAGAGGAGAGAAGAGACACTAACAACAGGGAGGAGAGGAGGGAGGAGGGGAGAGGAGACACTAACAACAGGGAGGAGAGGAGGGGGGAGGAGAGGAGACACTAACAACAGGGGGAGGGGAGGAGGGAGGAGAGGGGACACTAACAACAGGGAGGAGGGAGGGAGGGAGGAGAGGAGACACTAACAACAGGGAGGGGAGGAGGGGAGAGGAAGAGAAGAGACACTAACAACAGGGAGGAGAGGAGGGGGAGGAGGGAGAGGAGACACTAACAACAGGGAGGGGAGGAGGGGAGGAGGGGGAGACACTAACAACAGGGGGAGGAGAGGAGGGGAGGAGGGAGGAGAGGAGACATTAACAACAGGGAGGAGAGGAGGGGAGGAGGGGAGACACTAACAACAGGGAGGAGAGGAGGGGAGGAGGGGAGACACTAACAACAGGGAGGAGAGGAGGGGAGAGGAAGAGAGGATATGTGGGGTTTCATGACAGAGATTGAGATGGGCACAGAAATTGGACATTGGCACAGGGGAGGGTACAAAGTTTGGCACAGGTGTGTGTGTGCGTGTGTGTGGTTACCTTGTTGGGTTCGTCGCGTATCGATGCCAGACGGCCCTTCTGTGCCCGTCTGATGACAGCAGAGCTGTAGTATCCGTCCTGCCCTTCTACCCCTGAGAAACGCAGGTCACTGGCACTGCCCATGTGAGACCTATACACACACACACACACACTGTCACCCTCTGGCCATACAGAGGCTTTTATTCTCTATTTTGGTTAGGCCAGGGTGTGACTAGGGTGGGCATTCTATGTTCTTTTTTCTATGTTTTTGTATTTCTTTGTTTTTGGCCCGGGTATGGTTCTCAATCAGGGACAGCTGTCTATCGTTGTCTCTGATTGAGAACCATACTTAGGTAGCTTTTCCCCCACAGGGTTTTTGTGGGTAGTTGCTTTCTGTTTTTGTGTCTGCACCAGACAGAACTGTTTCGGTTGTTCTCGTTGTTATTCAGTTCTACTAATAAATCATCAACACGTGTCCCGCTGCATTGGTCTGACGATTCCTCTTCTTCCGATGGAAGCCGTTACACACACAGAAGACCTGGTTAGAATAGGGTGCTGTTATGGGGAAAGTGTGGGAGTCTGTGTGTGTACCGTGGGTTGTTAGAATAGGGTGCTGTTATGGGGAAAGTGTGGGAGTCTGTGTGTGTACCGTGGGTTGTTAGAATAGGGTGCTATTATGGGGAAAGTGTGGGAGTCTGTGTGTGTACCGTGGGTGTGCTCCATCTCCAAACACTCCGCTCCGGCGTTTCAGGTGGTCGATCTCGTTCCGCAGCAACTCAATCTCACCAATCAGACGCTCCTGAGGAAGAAAGGAATTGTGGGACTGTTAACAGAACAATATTTGTATCAGTTCAACTCTCTTCCAACCCCATTGGTTTGTGGTTATCCATCATTTGTCCTCATTGTTTTGTGTGTGAAAAGTAGAACTGGATCGATCTTTGTGGGGATAGAGGGGATGTCTGTCCAGGCCCTGACTCACCCTGGTGTGGTGAAACTCCTCCAGCTGTTTCTGGGAGTTCTCCAGATCCTGGATCAGGGAGTTCTGGAACCAACAGGAAGAGGATATGACATCACTGTTCAGCTATCATTTGGGAATCACTATAGGCCTTGTGAGTATGTCATTAGTGTGAGTGTGTGTGTCTCAGTGTGTGTGTGTGTGTGTGTGTGTGTGTGGCCATGCCTTGTGAGTATGTCATTAGTGTGAGTGTGTGTGTCTCAGTGTGTGTGTGTGTGTGTGTGTGGCCATGCCTTGTGAGTATGTCATTAGTGTGAGTGTGTGTGTCTCAGTGTGTGTGTGTGTGTGTGTGTGGCCATGCCTTGTGAGTATGTCATTAGTGTGAGTGTGTGTGTCTCAGTGTGTGTGTGTGTGTGGCCATGCCTTGTCCTCCAGTGCTGCCATGCGTTCTTTAAGGTGAAGCTGCAGTCTCTCGTTAGACTCAGTGAGCAGACGATCCACCGTGTCCGACAAACGCTTGTTATGTTCTTCATTCATCTTCTCTCTCTGACGCGCCTGAGAGAGGGAGGAAGAGGGAAAGCGGAGAGAAAGAGAAGTTCATGATTATTGTCACCCACATACAGCAGAAGTCAATACAAACGCCATGGGTACAACACCAGGAGACAGAATGAGAGCGAAAGGACTTGATTTGGCAACATTGTGTTATGAATTCTTCATCAGTAGGAAAACTACCATGGCATCGTATCTCAACCACATTCACATCTGTTTCCATAGAGAACTCCTTTAATGAACTAAATATTCATGATCTCACACGCAGAGCTAGATATTAGCCACGGGTGAAGTATTCCAATTCTAAATATATCAGCCAATCAGAGGTCTATGGGGGAGGGGAAACAGGCTGCGCCAGGAAATGTGTGGATTTAGTCCATATTTATAGCAAGGCGTTGTGAATGTAAGTGAGTGTAATGCTCTAAATGAGAAGGACGTGTAAGTGTGTGTGTGTGTGTGTGTGTGTGTGTGTGTGTGTGTGTGTGTGTGTGTGTGTGTGTGTGTGTGTGTGTGTTGTGTGTGAGAGGGAACATAGAGAGACAAATTCAAGGGGCCAGGCTAATGTGAAGCATCAGTCTATGCTGCACTCAGAGAGAGGTCAGAGAAAGCCTGCAGGGCAATACACAGTTTAACACACACACACGGACACACACACGGACACACACACCCTGCCCAGTTCCTGGTTCTTCTCCTCAAGTTGTGACTCCAGCTGTCTGAGTCTCTCTTCCACGTTGCCATGACGCTCCTCCGCCTGCAGGTTGAGACATAGGACCCAACTCAATCAAACCTGCATTTACACACCTAGGCAGGCGCTTTTCACACGGCCCAGTAAACTGGCTACTGCTGTAGTTGCTGTGAAATACTACCACTAATAACAGATACCTTCCCCTTACAGATAGATGCTTTCTGGTTGATTGAATTACATCTGTCAACATTGCTATGGGGGGTTCAATTGACATCCAGCCTCTGTATTTGTGTTCAGGACTCTGCGACTGTGTGTGTTGTTACCTTGGTGAGGGCTGCCACCCTCTGTGCCAACTCTGCCTCCACCTCTGGTAGTGTCTCAGCCTTCCTCATGGTCTGAGCCAGCCTCTGCTCTGCCAACTCTAACAACTCCTGCAGCTGGCGCACCTTCTCCTCACTCTGACAGAGGTGGAGGGAGGGAGGGAGAGATGGAGGGAGGGAGGGAGAGATGGAGGGAGGGAGGGAGGGAGGGAGGGAGGGAGAGATGGAGGGAGGGGGAGGAGGGAGGGAGAGGGAGGGAGAGAGGGAGGGAGGGAGGGAGGGAGGGAGGGAGGGAGGGAGGGAGGGAGGGAGGGAGGGAGAGAGAGATGGAGGGAGAGTGATACAGATGGAAGGAGAGTGATACAGATGGAGGGAGAGTGATACAGATGGAGAGAGAGAAACCCAGAACGTTGTTACCATGTTCTCAAAATGTTATATATTAATGTTCTAGACACGTTTCATGAACGTTCATGTGTCCAGTTTTCTGTGGGTTAGGAGAATATTCCATCAACGTCACCAAAAACATACAAAGAACATGGTATCTGGTACATGAATATATTATGTTCGGAGAACATGAAACCATGTTCTGTGTATGTTTGGTGGGACGTCCAGAAAACTGGACACATGAAACGTCCCATGAAATGTGACTAGAACATTAATATTGTATATTCTGTGAACATGGTAACTATTTTAAGTGATGTGTATGTTCTGCTTGACATTAAGGGAAATATTCTTCTAACTTTAATGCCAAAACATCCTAAAAGGGTTCTCAGAAGTCTTTTGCTGATATAGACAGAATGTTACTCTAACTAACAGAAAACTGGACACTCAAACATCAGGGGAACATTACAAAATGTTCTCTCTCCCTATAATTGTTAGCTGGGAAGCCCCTGATATTATCTGGTGAGTGTGTCTGTGTCTGTGTCTGTGTGTGTCTGTGTCTGTGTGTGTGTGTGTCTGTGTCTGTGTGTGTGTGTGTCTGTGTCTGTGTCTGTGTCTGTGTCTGTGTGTGTCTGTGTGAGTGAGTGTGTCTGTGTGAGTGAGTGTGTGTGTGAGAGTGTGTGTGTCTGTGTGAGAGTGTGTGTGTGAGTGAGTGTGTGTATGTGATTGTGTCTGTGAGTGAGTGTGTCTGTGTGAGTGTGTCTGTGTGAGTGTGTGTGTGTGTGTGAGTGAGTGTGTGTATGCGAGTGTGTCTGTGTGAGTGTGTCTGTGTCTGTGTGTCTGTGTCTGTGTGAGTGTGTCTGTGTCTGTGTGTCTGTGTAAGTGTGTCTGTGTGTCTGAGTGACTGTGTCTGTGTGAGTGTGTCTGTGTGTCTGAGTGACTGTGTCTGTGTGAGTGTGTCTGTGTGTCTGAGTGACTGTGTCTGTGTGAGTGTGTCTGTGTGTCTGAGTGACTGTGTCTGTGTGAGTGTGTCTGTGTGAGTGAGTGTGTCTGTGTGAGTGAGTGTGTCTGTGTGAGTGAGTGTGTCTGTGTGAGTGAGTGTGTCTGTGTGAGAGAGTGTGTCTGTGTGAGTGAGTGAGTGTGTCTGTGTGAGTGAGTGAGTGTGTCTGTGTGAGTGAGTGAGTGTGTGTCTGTGTGAGTGTGTCTGTGTGAGTGTGTGTGTGTGTGTGTGTGTGTGTGTGTGTGTGTGTGTGTGTGTGTGTGTGTGTGTGTGTGTGTGTGTGTGTGTGATAGACGGAACCTTACCAGACCTGTCCCTGACGATGTCTCTGAGGTACTAATGGATGTGTCACCACATACTCTGGTCCAGTGGAGCTGAACTCAACTTCACCTTCTACTGAGCTGTTGATGAACCCTCATTCACACCGTGTGTCCCCCTTACCTCACCCCGTTCCCTCTTTCTGTGAACCAGTATTGACCCCCATGTAACTCCCCCGGGGTGTGTATGTGAGTGTGTGTGTACAGTCGTGGCCAAAAGTTTTGAGAATGACACAAATATTAATTTCCACAAAGTTTGCTGCTTCAGTGTCTCTAGATATTTTTGTCAGATGTTACTATGGAAAACTGAAGTATAATTACAAGCATTTCATATGTGTCAAAGGCTTTTATTGACAATTACATGAAGTTGATGCAAAGAGTCAATATTTGCAGTGTTGACCCTTCTTCTTCAAGACCTCTGCAATCCGCCCTGACATGCTGCCAATTAACTTCTGGGCCACATCCTGACTGATGGCAGCCCATTCTTGCATAATCAATGCTTGGAGATTGTCAGAATTTGTGGGGTTTTGTTTGTCTTGAGGATTGACCACAAGTTCTCAATGGGATTAAGGTCTGGGGAGTTTCCAGGCCATGGATATCGATGTTTTGTTCCCCGAGCCACTTAGTTATTACTTTTGCCTTATGGCAAGGTGCTCCATCATGCTGGAAAAGGCATTGTTCGTCACCAAACTGTTCCTGGATGGTTGGGAGAAGCTGTTCTCGGAGGATGTGTTGGTACCATTCTTTATTCATGGCTGTGTTCTTAGGCAAAATTGTGAGTGAGCCCACTCCCTTGGCTGAGAAGCAACCCCACACATGAATGGTCTCAGGATGCTTTACTGTTGGCATGACACAGGACTGATGGTAGTGCTCACCTTGTCTTCTCCGGACAAGCTTTTTTCCAGATGCCCCAAACAATCGGAAAGGGGATTCATCAGAGAAACTGACTTTACCCCAGTCCTCAGCAGTCCAATCCCTGTACCTTTTGCAGACTATCAGTCTGTCCCTGATGTTTTTCCTGGAGAGAAGTGGCTTCTTTGCTGCCCTTCTTGACACCAGGCCATGCTCCAAAAGTCTTCGCCTCACTGTGTGTGCAGATGCACTCACACCTGCCTGCTGCCATTCCTCAGCAAGCTCTGTACTGGTGGTGCCCCGATCCCGCAGCTGAATCAACTTTAGGAGACGGTCCTGGTGCTTGATGGCATTTTCTTGGGCGCCCTGAAGCCTTCTTCACAACAATTGAACATATCTCCTTGAAGTTCTTAATGATACGATAAATGGTTGATTTAGGTGCAGTCTTACTGGCAGCAATATCCTTGCCTGTGAAGCCCTTTTTGTGCAAAGCAATGATGACGGCACGTGTTTCCTTGCAGGTAACCATTGTTGACAGAGGAAGAACAATGATTCCAAGCACCACCCTCCTTTTGAAGCTTCCAGTCTGTTATTAAAACTCAATCCACATAACAAAGTGATCTCCAACCTTGTCCTCGTCAACACTCACACCTGTGTTAACGAGAGAATCACTGACATGATGTCCTTTTGTGGCTGGGCTGAAATGCAGTGGAAATGTTTTTGGGGGATTCAGTTCATTTGCATGGCAAAGAGGGACTTTGCAATTAATTGCAATTCATCTGATCACTCTTCATAACATTATGGAGTAAATGAAAATTGCCATCATACAAACTGAGGCAGCAGACTTTGTGAAAATGAATATTTGTGTTATTCTCAAAACTTTTGGCTGTATATGTGTGTTCGTATGCGTTACACCTGCCTATGCACCGTCGTTGGTGACTATTTCAGTGTGTGTGTGTGTGTGTGTGTGTGTGTGTGTGTGTTACCTGTCGGTACAGAGAGTCCTTGGTAACCAGTTCGTTCTCCAGGTTGTCGTTCAGGTCGTGGATGTGGGTGGTTTCCTCTGAGCGGCCAGGTAACGTTTCTCTAACGTTGTAATCCGCTCCTCCATATCCTCCCTCTGCGCCAGCCCCTACAACAGGCATACAGTAAGAGACAAAATAATCTGTGTGTTTATACTTGGAAACATAACATACTGAGCATTTGGAAAGTATTCAGACCCCTTAACTTTTTCCACATTTTGTTATGGTGCAGCCTTATTCTAAAATTGATTAATTCCCCCCCCCCCCCCCCCCCCCCATCAATCTACACATAATACCCCACATAATACCCCATAATGACGAAAAATCCTTTGATATGAGACTCAAATTGAGCTCAGATGCATCTTGTTTCCATTGATTATCCTCAATGTTTCTACAACTTGATTGGATACCACCTGTGGGAAATTCAACTGATTGGACATGTTTTAGAAAGGCAAACACCTGTCTATATCAGGTCCCACAGTTAACAGTGCATGTCAGAGTAAAAACCAAGCCTGGAGGTTGAAGGAATTGTCCTTAGAGCTCCGAGACAGGATTGTGTAGAGGCACAGATCTGGGGAAGGGTACCAAAAAATGTCTGCAGCATTGAAGTTCCCCAAGAACTCAGTTGCCTCCATCATTCTTAAATTGAAAAAGTTTGGAACCACCAAGACTCTTCCTAGAGCCTTCCGTCCAGCCAAAGTGAGCAATCGGGAAAGATGATAAAGAACCCAATGGTCACTCTGACAGAGCTCTGGAGTTACTCTGTGGAGATGGGAGAACCTTTCAGAAGGACTTGTAGCATCATACCCAAGAAGACCTGAGGCTGTAATCACTGCCTGAATACATATGTAAATGTGATATATTAATTTACAAAAGTTTCTAAAAACAGTTTTTGCTTTGTCATTATGGGGTAGGTGTGTAGATTGATGAGGGGAAAAAACTATTTCATATATTGTAGAATAAGGCTGTAATGTAACAAAATGTGGGAAAAATCAAGGGGTCTGAATACTTCCCGAATGCACAGTAAAGACACTGGAGAGATCTATAGAATTAACAGTGTTTCTGTTTATGAATGGGACTCCTCCTCTTTTACGCTCACCTCTCTCTGTTCCCTCTGTTGTTTGATTGACAGCTCTTCGCTGCGACTCAGATCTCGGCGAGTGTTGGCTAGCTCCACCTCCAGCTCTGCCACGCGTGTACTGAGCGTGCCCGAACGCTCACGGCTCTGATCCAGCTCCTGATTGGTCCGGTCAAGAAGGTCCTGCAGCTCCACCGACCGGCTGCCGTCATCATGGGCATCTATGGAACCGTTAGGTAGCCTCTGGAGGGTCACACACACACACACACACACACACACTTGTTTATAGAAAGACAGAGCTAGGGAGAGACACAGGGGAGGTGGCATGTTGTGATGCTCAAATTAACTTGAAGAAAGTTTATTCTGCTACACTTGGAGCTCTTAATGACCCAGAAAGGCACCTGTTGTGTGTGTGTGTGTGTGTGTGTGTGGTGAGATGTTGTTGTTTTGATGTTTCTCTCTCAGCCCAAAGTTAAATTAATTCTGGGGTGTTAATGAGAGGAGCCTTCAGGTACATTGAGACAGGCAGCACAGCGGGCAGCCCCACTTTCAGGACCCCCCTCGCTCTCTCTCCTATTCATCTGTTCTCATACACACGCACAGACCCACATGTTGCCACTCAGACTCAGTATGACTCTAATACGAGCTTCTTATTCATATCATAGATAGAACATGAGGAGTCAGTCTGTCTGTCTGTCTGTCTGTCCCTTCCTCTAGAGTTCCCAGGGTGTTAGACCAGGTCTATATAAACCTGTCAATCAGTTCAGGAGCTGTTGGTAGGTTTTGAGCAGGTAGGCTGGGGTAAAAGGTTAAGGTGAGGAAGAAGAAGGTTAGGGTTGTGGTGAGGGTAAGGGTAGGTAAGGATGGTGTGTTGGTTGTGTGTGTGTGTGTGTGGGGGGGGGGGGGGGGTCTCTGTGATGTAGGGGACAGGGCTCTGTGGCAGTGTGGCTCTGTGAAGTAGGGGACATCCGGACAAGACTGCACATTCTGTGTCAGAACAGTATCCAGTATCCAGATGTTTTGACCCTCTTGACCGCTGATGACATCACGTTTTACTGTAGCACTCTTGACAAAAAAAATAAGCAATGAATCTTATTGATCTTGATCTTATTAAGATGATAAAGCATTATCACAGAACCCAAACATCCCAGCTACACTTCCAGACATGTTTCTGATGCTCACTGAACACTCTGTCCAGAGAAGTAGGTCATCTCATTAGGTCACCCTCTTGTGAGATTTCTGACCAGGCACAAACTGTCCTCCATGTTTAATTACATAAAGCTTCATATTCCCCCTGGACAGACACGGTTACAAAACACATGCTCATTTCAGGGAATATTAGTAGGATAGGGGGGAGGGGGAGGAATCTCTGATAGTACAGTATGGCTCAAGCCGTATTATAATCTTCACAATGACAAAAAAGAGCTTTAAATCGCAGAGTAGATTCTGCATTTAGCCTAACCCATCTTCTGTGTGTGAGAGAGAGAGGGGAGCGGGCAGACGGACAGACAGACAGACAGACAGACAGACAGACAGACAGACAGACAGGCAGGCAGACAGACAGACAGACAGACAGACAGACAGACAGACAGACAGACAGACAGACAGACAGACAGACAGACAGACAGACAGACAGACAGACAGACAGACAGACAGACAGACAGACAGACAGACAGAGAAATCGAGAGAGAGGGGGGAGACAGACCGACAGACAGACAGGGAAATAGAGAGAGAGGGGGACAGACAGACAGACAGACAGACAGACAGACAGACAGACAGACAGACAGACAGACAGACAGACAGACAGACAGACAGAGGGGGGAGACAGACAGCGAAATAGAGAGAGAGGGGGGAGACAGACATACAGACAGGGAAATAGAGAGAGAGGGGGAGACTGACAGACAGGGAAATAGAGAGTGAGAGGGGAGACAGACAGACGGGGAAATAGAGAGTGAAAAGGGAGACAGACAGAAAGACAAGGAAATAGAGAGAGAGGGGGAGACAGACAGACAGGGAAATAGAGAGAGAGGGGGAGACAGACAGACAGGGAAATAGAGAGAGAGAAGGGAGACAGACAGAAAGACAAATAGAGAGAGAGGGGGAGAAAGACAGGGAAATAGAGAGAGAGGGGGAGACTGACAGACAGGGAAATAGAGAGGTAGCGGGGGGGAGACATACAGACAGGAAAATAGAGAGAGAGGGAGAGACTGACAGATGGGGAAACAGAGAGAGAGGGGGAGACTGACAGACAGGGAAATAGAGAGTGAGAGGGGAGACAGACAGACAGGGAAATAGAGAGAGAGGGGGAGACAGACAGACAGGGAAATAGAGAGAGAGGGGGAGACAGACAGACAGGGAAATAGAGAGTGAGAGGGGAGACTGACAGACAGGGAAATAGAGAGAGAGGGGGGAGACTGACAGACAGGGAAATAGAGAGGTAGCGGGGGAGACTGACAGACAGGGAAATAGAGAGAGAGGGGGAGACAGACAGGGAAATAGAGAGAGAGAGGGGAGACAGACAGGGAAATAGAGAGAGAGGGGGAGACATACAGACAGGGAAATCGAGAGAGAGGGGGAGACAGACAGACAGGGAAATAGAGAGAGAGAGGGGGGAGACTGACAGATGGGGAAATAGAGAGAGAGAGAGGGGAGACAGATGGGGAAATAGAGAGAGAGAGAGAGGGGAGACAGACAGGGAAATAGAGAGAGAGAGAGGGAGACAGACAGGGAAATAGAGAGATAGAGGGGGAGACAGACAGGGAAATAGAGAGAGAGAGAGGGAGACAGACAGACCTTCCAGGTGGGTTTGGATGTGTCGTTCCTGTCCAAAGAGTCTCCCTCCTTCCTCTGCCTCACATTGGTCAGCTGCAAACCCACACACATAGGGAAAAGGTACACCTCAAGGTCAAAGGTGAAGTAGCAGGAGTCTGGAGGCTGGATGCAGGTGAGTCTACAGGTGTGTTTACACTAGGTAGTGTTTGCGTACCAGTAGGTAGGCATGTTCTAGATTTAGCCCAGACATACACAGAATGAAGGAGGAGATCCAAAGCTGCATGACATTGCTCTTCAGGGACTCAGAGATACACAGAGACACATAGAGACACACATATTGTAGCCTGGGTGACCGGGACATTCCGTCCTGGTAAAACCCTCTAGCCCCTCAGACTGTGTGGGAGTGAGATGTCTCTGCCCCTCTATCTACCTGTCTTTCCCCATCTCTTTCCCCCTTTCTCTCTCTCTTGTTCTTTATGTATGTCTACTCTACAGTTTCCTACAGCAGCATGAATGGACCAACGAATGGACGTTCTGATCCCAGTCCCAGAGTTAACAGGCTGTGACTGTCCCCAGTTGAGACATGTATCCGTGGCTGCTGCAGGCACTAGACTCCCCATTAGGGTTGGGCGGTATCCAGATGTACCTACCATCATATTGTTTCTGTACAATACTGAGTTATACGGTATTACCGGAATGCACACAAGGGGCGCTATTTCTAAAACAGTATATACTGTTGTCGTGTCTTTGGCTATGCCGGATTAAGTGATATGACATGCTATTCTATAAAAATAATTTCTCCGTAATTAATATTACCTGATTGAGCTAATCATGTAAATGTAATTAACTAGAGAGTCGGGCACCACAAAATAATATTTAAAGAGCTGTTATTTTCCGAATAAACTCTTAAAGACCTAGTAATATTTTACATCAATAGCAGTTAATATTAATCGTCATCTTAAATTCAGTCTCATCTGAAAGTTGTCAATTCTTGGTTATCTGCACGAACCCTGGCTAACAATTTGAATCAGCATTACAAAATTGGGTTTAATCATTTATTTACTAAATACCTAACTAATCACACAGAATTACACATACACATAATTAAATCATAACTTGATAACAAATGACTTCCTAAAGGAAACGTCCCTAGCGGGCGGAACAGATATGACAGCTGGTTACACAAAAGAAAAGGGTCTGGGTTTGAGTGAAAGAGCGGGAAGACTGAGGGACAAAGGGAGAAGCTGTGCTATCGTAAATACAGTATCTTATGCATTCTAAATTACCGCCCATTTGGAAAAGGAAAATGCAATAAATATTTACTCTGAGCTGCACTTCGGTAGGTTGGTGGTAGATGGAAGGCCGTGTTGCCCAACCGAGTCCTTTGAAGAATGTCTCTGGTTGTCAATTGGATACGTTGTAGTAACGTCGTTGGGTGTCTGTTCCTTCCTAACCCTTGTTTGCATCTGCTGTTGCTAACTCAACGGCTAGGAGGTATCACTTCTGTAGTGAATAAGAGGTCAAAGTTCATACCATTCACAACCAAAGCTCACGCTGATGTTGGCTTCGTTCTGTAGTTATTATCTGAACCATTCTGACATCATCGGACCGTCGTCCTCACATCCTCGGAACAGAAGGTTATATTGCCGTCAAGGGCTTATATAGGAAGGGAGAGGAGGGTGATGCGGTAGCACAAAAAAGGGCTCTGATGACACCTCCTTCGCTGGATCAGCACACACCGTCACCACCGGCTCCGCCTCTTGAGTGGGGACCGGATAGCTGGCCTGAAGAGATGCCTTACATTCGGGCACTGCCCCCAGAAGGGGGAGAGAAGAGCGGGTCAGGGACGGAACGGGGAAGAGCTAGACTAGCAGTAGAATTTGAATGGGTTAAACTGATGCAAGGGTTGGGCATCTGTCATTAGTAATGTTTCACAGTAACATGTCAAACTAACCCTTTACAGAAATAGCCACAAGGTTAGAATATGACTCAGCGCTAAAGCCGACCTGGTCCCGAAAAGAGGATATAAGGAGAGTGCCTTCCTTAAGAAGGCATGAAAGTGCTACTTGACTTATCACCGACAGACAGCTCGTGATACTTCAACTATCATCAACCTAAAAGGTAATATCTGACTTTCATACTCTAGAACAATTGTATCTCTTGACTTCTGATTTCTGAACGAGACATACTGAGACAACTACCCTCCACACTCCTTGTGCTGAGTACATCCACCTCCTAACCAGAGTGGATAAACAGCATCAGTGGTGTTATAAAGGGTTCTCGAACTGTTCTCTTCACTAATCAGTAAATCATAGTACAAACTTCTAGCAGGAGAAACAGATACTGAGTGATTGGATAAGCCTCTAGAGCAATTGTGAGTGGAAGAACATACTCTTTGGGAACCAACCAGGTCAACCTGCGCTAAGGTAATTAACCGCTTCTTGTAATACATATATAAGGCATTAATAGTAGTAAGTGTTTTGATGATTGTTGATGTTATAGATTAAGGACCAAAAATAAACTGTAATAACGTGTACAACTGTGTGAACCGCAAACATTGAATAAAAAGTAGAAACTAGACCCAAAACCCTAGGGGAGAGAACACCTCTGACACTCCCGTTCTAGGGGAACAAGTCTAGATTCTACACTGAAGACAATATGATGGTTTGGACAGAATAATCATTTTATTGTAACAGGTATCCTCTATATTAATACTCAAGCAGTATTAGTCGACGGACATAGACTGTAAATCGTAACCAAGTTATAGCTTGTGTGAGTCTAAATATAAGAGCATACAAAGTGAAAGTGAAAGTAAAGCAAGAGGTACTCTAAGTCTGATTGATATTATCTAGGATCCTGAAACCAGCCTAACGGCATCACATAAGGCTAATCTCTGAATAAAAGGGCAGGATACATAACCAGGCCAGTCCGGAGGACCTGTGAGTCACCTGTTAGCCGGGTGACATAAGAACTTGAGTGAGACGACTTGTATCACTCTCGACGGGGGTACCTTAACGGTCCTATAGCAAAATCTCCTACCGCGACAAGGGCGTGTTTGAAAAGTTTTATAGCCCATGTCCCTTCACAGGGGTGAGCCACTGATTGAGCAGAGCCCTATCTTATGAAAACCCAAATCTCACATTTTAGAAGCTAAAATCACATTTCATCCCATCACAAATCATTTCATATTCAAACATTTAAATTGAACAACAAATCCATGTGAATCTGATAACTCTGATGTGTAGACTTTCCCCTGTAGAGTTTATGTCATCTTATCATTGAAGAGAATGTCTCATATGACAACCGAACTGACATCATATTCATTAAGTACCACCGCATATGATCCATTGGTCAGATTACCTGAATATAGTTCATTTCCCCCCACCTTCTGATGTTCCCAGAATCTCTATGTTAACCAAGGGTTTTGCAAATGTAACATCAGTAGGGTAGAGAGAGGAAAAAGGGGGAAAGAGGTATTTATGACTGTCATAAACTTATCCCCCAGGCCAACGTCATGACACTGTACAGTGCATTCGGAAAGTATTCAGACCTCTTGACTTTTTCTACATTTTATGTTACAGCCTTATTCTAAAATTAATTAAACTGTTTTTTCCCCTCTTCAAACTACACACAATACCCTATAATGACAAAGTAAAAACGTTTTTTTAGAAATTGTTGCAAATGTATTCAAATAAAAAATTGAAATATCACATTTACATAAGTGTTCAGACCCTTTACTCAGTACTTTGTTGAAGCACCTTTGGCAGCGATTACAGCTTAGAGTCTTCTTGGGTATGACGCTGCAAGCTTGGTACACCTGTATTTGGGGAGTTTCTTCCATTCTTCTCTGCAGATCCTCTCAAGCTCTGTCAGGTTGGATGGGGAGCGTCGCTGCACAGCTATTTTCAGGTCTCTCCAGAGATGTTCGATCGGGTTCCAGTCCAGGCTCTGCCTTGGCCACTCAAGAACATTCAGAGACTTGTCCCAAAGCCACTCCTGCATTGTCTTGGCTAAGTGAAGCTTTGCCCCAGTCTGAGGCTCTGAAAGCTATGTAGCAGGTTTTCATCAAGGATCTCTGTACTTTGCTCTGTTCATCTTTCTGTTGATCCTGCTTAGTCTCCCAGTCCCTGCCGCTAAAAAACATCCCCACCGCATGATGCTGCCACCACCACCATGCTTCACCGTAGGGATGTTGCCAGGTTTCCTCCAGACTTGACACTTGGCATTCAGGCCAAAGAGTTCAATCTTGGTTTCATCAGACCAGAGAATCTTGTTTCTCATGGTCTGAGAGTCCTTTAGGTGCCTTTTGGCAAACTCCAAGCAGGCCATCATGTGCCTTTTACTGAGGAGTGGCTTCCATCTGGCCACTCTACCATAAAGGCCTGATTGGTGGAGTGTTGCAGAGATGGTTGTCCTTCTGGAGGGTTCTCCCATCTCCACAAAGTAACTCTAGAACTCTGTCAGAGTGACCATTGGGTTCATGGTAACCTCCCTTCTCCCCTGATTGCTCAGTTTGGCCGGGTGGCCAGCTCTAGGAAGAGTCGGGTGGTTCCAAACTTCTTCCATTTTAAGAATGATGGATGCTACTGTGTTCTTGGGGACCTTCAATGCTGCAGACATTTTTTGGTACCCTTCCCCAGATCTGTGCCTCTACACAATCCTGTCTCGCAGCTCTAAGGACAATTCCTTCAATCTCATGGCCTGGTTTTTGCTCTGACATGCACTGTTAATTGTGGGACCTTATATAGACAGGGGTGTGCCTTTCCAAATCATGTCCAATCAATTGAATTTACCACAGGTGGACTCCAATCAAGTTGTAGAAACATCTCAAGGATGATCAATTACAACAGGATGCACCTGAGCTCAATTTCGAGTCTCATAGCAACGGGTCTGAATACTTATGTAAATATGACATGTCAGTTTTTTGTTTTTCATAAAATTGTCATTATGGGGTATTGTGTGTAGATTGATGAGGAAAATGTTTTATTTAATCCATTTTAGAATAAGGCTGTAACGTAACAACGTAAAAAGTCAAGAGGTCTGAATACTTTCTGAATGCACTGTACCTGTATATTTTTGACACACAAAACAATTTAGGCAACCAGGGATCTTGATCCAGAAGGGGATTGAATGTCTCTGCTGTAACCAAGAGTCTTGATCTTGACATCTAGCCACTTAGCTAGCAAGTTAGCAAACCAAATGCATATCTGTAGCCCTGAGCTGGATATCATTTATTTGACACATCTTAGGTTTCTTAATGTTATAATCAGTGGTGTAGCACGCACCCCCACAGCCCCCTTGAGGCGGTATTGAAAATCCAACCGTCTGTATTTCAAAATACCCCGGTATACGGTATAAACTGTATATTGCTCAAGCCTACTCCCCACCCCACCGCTCCACATAGGAACATCACAACACCAGGATCGCGCTTCAGGAATATTCAGGGAATTCTGTGGAATGAGCAATGAACTCTGTCTGTCAGTGTGTCCCTCATTCCACTGGGAAGCAGACTGTTTCAGTACCTCTTCTGGAATAATCTGACGATATTGTGGCCATTACAATTATTTTCTTAGAGTTTAAAAACTCTGCATTTCTATTCTATTATTTTCTAATACATGTTCTATTCTAATACATGATATTTTCTATTCTAATACATGATATTTTCTATTCTAATACATGTTATTTTCTATTCTATTCTATGCAGGCTCCCTCCAGTGAGTTGGAAAGACATGAAGCTGAGAAGTGAAAGTGTTCGTCTGTTATTACTTTGGATCCTAGAACTGGAACATAAAAAATCCTTCAAATCAGCTTCAAATTCCTTTATTCAGCTGAATATTTATTCTCATTTGCCTTTTTTTAATGGATTCTTGCTGAACAGATAAGGACAGGGGAGAGGAAGAGAGAAAGATAGATAAAGAGAGGGAACAGATGACTGAATGAACAAGAAACAAACATTTTAAGAGAATGAGTGTGTCTTGTTCAAGAGAGTGAGAGCGAGAGAGAGCAGAAGAGACAGTCCAGTGGTTGCGTGTGGGACATTCAGAATAGCTAACAGACTGGGGGCATCAGCAGATGGTAGGTGGGGACAGGACAGATGTTATACACACACACCTCCTGAGTTGTGGATGATAACTGTCCCTCCAGTGTAGTCACTCTCTCAAGAGCCACCCGGAGCCTGTCACGCACCTGTAAGACACAACCACAGTGTTAGTTTGGGTTGGAATAAAAGCCTGGTTGCAGTGAGTTAAAGGAACAAACACACCTTCTCATCCAGGGCTTTGTGGTGTTCAAACAGGGACTTGAGGGCCTTGAGGACCTCCACCTCGCTGGAGACCCCAGAGGGGGGAGGAGCCTGCCTCTTCACCACCGTCATCCTCAGACTGCGCTCGTGACGAGACACCAGACACTCCAGATGCTCCAAGAGAAGCTAGGACAGAGACACACACAAGTTATACACACAGGTTATACACCGGTTATACACACAGGTTATACACCGGTTATACACACAGGTTATACACACAGGTTATACACATGTCATACACACAGGTTATACACATATGCACACATGTCATCAACATATTATACACAGGTTATACACACAGGTTATACACAGGTCATACACACAGGTTATACACATATGCACACATGTCATCAACATATTATACACAGGTTATATACACAGGTTATACACAGGTTATACACAGGTTATACACACACATTATACACCCACAGGTTATACACATGTTATACACGTTATACACACATGTTAAACACAGGTTATACACACATTATACACACATGTTATACACAGGTTATACCCACGTTATACACACATGTTATACACAGGTTATACACACGTTATACACACATTATACACACATTATACACACATGTTATAAACATGTTATACACACATATTATACACAGGTTATATACACAGGTTATACACACATATTATACACAGGTTATACACACATGTTATAAACATGTTATACACACAGGTTATATACAGGTTATACACAGGTTATACACAGGTTATACACACATACACACAGGTTATACACACATACACACATGTTATACACATATTATACACAGGTTATACACACATTATACACATGTTATACACAGGTTATACACACATGTTATACACAGGTTATACACACATACACACAGGTTATACACACATACACACATGTTATACACAGGTTATACACACATTATACACACATTATACACACATTATACACACATGTTATAAACATGTTATACACACATATTATACACAGGTTATATACAGGTTATATACACATATTATACACAGGTTATACACACATGTTATAAACATGTTATACACACATGTTATATACAGGTTATACACAGGTTATACACAGGTTATACACACATATACACATATTATACACACATTATACACAGGTTATTAAACACACATATTATACACACAGGTTATACGCACATGTTATACACAGGTTATACACAGACTTATGCACACACTCAGTCTCACCCTGGTGTTGTTCCTCTCAGCCTTCAGTTCAGATATCTCCTCTTCTTTCTCCAGCAGCTGCTCCTGACACACATTCAGCTCCTTGGTCAGAGTGGCAAACTCCTGGAAAACAAATACAAGATAGATGTTCTAATGAATCTGGGAGAAGTAAATATGCGTTGTTGCAAAGCATTAGTAGTTAACAGACATCTCTTGGAGAACCTTTCACCTGCACCACAGGCCCTACACCATTTCACCTGCACCACAGGCACCACACCATTTCACCTGCACCACAGGCCCCACACCATTTCACCTGCACCACAGGCCCCACACCATTTCACCCGCACCATGGTTCCCACAACATTTCACCTGCACCACAGGCCCCAAACCATTTCACCTGCACCACAGGCACCACACCATTTCACCTGCACCATGGGTCCCAAACCATTTCACCTGCACCACAGGCCCCACACCATTTCACCTGCACCACAGGCCCCACACCATTTCACCTGCACCAAGGGTCCCACACCATTTCACCTGCACCACAGGCCCCACACCATTTCACCTGCACCATGGGTCCCAAACCATTTCACCTGCACCACAGGCCCCACACCATTTCACCTGCACCACAGGCCCCACACCATTTCACCTGCACCATGGGTCCCACACCATTTTACCTGCACCACAGGCCCCAAACCATTTCAACTGCACCATGGTTCCCACAACATTTCACCTGCACCACAGGCCCCACACCATTTCACCTGCACCACAGGCCCCACACCATTTCACCTGCACCATGGGTCCCACAACATTTCACCTGCACCACAGGCCCCACACCATTTCACCTGCACCATGGGTCCCACAACATTTCACCTGCACCACAGGCCCCACACCATTTCACCTGCACCACATCAGGCAGATACTATACTGTATCAGCAATTTACTTGAGGTATTTTTGTCCAATCACCAGGTCCAAAAGAATCTTCCCCTGTAAACAGCAGTTCATCCCTGCGTCAGTCCGACCCTGACAAAGTGTGAGATGAACAGATGAATATATTCTATACGTACACACAGGGTTCATAATGACGTTACATGACACAATACAGAATGAACTGGAACAGTGACTCATACAGTCTGCTAGAACCCCCTCTCTGTTCTCTAATATTGGTTATTGTTACCCATATAGGGGATAGGGCTGAGAGAAGAGGGGATTGTGTGTGTGTGTGTGTGTGTGTGTGTGTGTGTGTGTGTGTGTGTGTGTGTGTGTGTGTGTGTTACTGCAAGTATCTTGGCACTCTGTTGGCAGCTCCCTGAGTCTCTGGCTCTGATCCAACTCCAATACCCAGCAGCTTTTAATACTCAGACACACACACACACATATAGACAGACACATATAGACACACACACACATATATAGATAGACACACACATCCAGACACACACACATATATATAGACACACACATATAGATAGACACACACACACACACTGAAACACATGGCGTTATGGGTTTGGAAAAGCCCTCAGCACTAAAACCAAGCAACACAGCTGCTCCTCCCAGTCTACTGGGGCTAGGCCACACACACACACACACACACACACACACACACACAAATACACACACACACACACACACACACACACACAAAAGTGTCAAAGACAAGTGTCTGTGCTCCCGTCTCTAGAATGACTATTCTCTGTTCTGTCCTCAAAGGCCTTTGAGAGGCTGTTCATCTGAGTCACTGAGTTTGGGTTTCACATGAACACAAACAAAATACCCCCCCACATACACCATGGTTTTCAGATGAGCCTGACTGGTAGTGGAGAAAAGGAGGGGGAAATGCGTCAGTGCGTTCATTTTGCCAATAGACAGGAGGCCCGTTGAAACCCACAAACAGATGTTCCCTCTCACTGTCTCTCACTGTCTCTTTCAATCAGAGCAAAACCCTCAACAGTCCAACACCCCCCATCTACCCCTCCTGGCCCCCTCCCTGCCCCTCTCCACCTCATCCTTTCGGCTCCTCCCTCTCTCCCTCTCCTCTCCTCCCTTCCCTATCTCCTCCCTTCCCTATCCCCTCTTCTCCCCTCCCTATCTCCTCTCCTCTCCTCTCCTCCCTCTCCTCTCCTCTCCTCTCCTCCCTCTCCTCCCTCTCCTCTCAGCTTCTTTGTCACGTCAGGAAAAAGCAATTGGGAGAAACATGGATTCAAAAACGCTTGAGAATAAACAAAAGGGATTGAAAAACATCAAGGATGAGTGTTGTTAAGATGAGCGTTGTCTTTGCCTTTCATTCTCACCCTCCTCTCGCTCTCGCTCTCTATCATCCTTTAACACAGAATAATCAACCAACATCATGGCTTTGTATTTGTTATTCTGAGTGTGTTGAGCGATGTGCTCTCCACTGAGGGTAAAGCAGCAGTTAGAATAGTTCATAAAAGATTGAGAGGGCTTTTTTTGTAGTTGTTCCAGGCATCATGGAACTGGAGCAGGACTAAGGCCTGATGGGAAATGAAGTTTCAAGTGTCATTGTGGACATTGTCTTGAGTAGGAAAAGCTCACAGAGGACAAATACTGCTGCTATCTTTCTCCGTCTCCTCATCTCTCTGACACACACTGAAACACTACATAGTGAAGCTGGAGAATGTTCTGGAAGTCCGGAAAAGGCAATTGTGTTAGCCCCAAACCACAATCTGATGTGTGAGATGTGTGAGTGTGTTGGTATTTGTGAGTTAGACTATGTGTATGTATGTGAGCCGTTGCCAGGCAATGCTGAGCTCAGCCATTATGAAGGGATTTCTCTCCTTCGCTTCCTTAAAGCAGTTAAGGATTAAGGGATGAAAGCAATATGCTGGATTGAAAAGTGTATGTGTGTGTGGTGTGTGTGTATTTGTGTTTCTCTGTGTGTGTATGTGGGATTTGTATTGCATTCTAGGGTTGGGCGGTATCCCCATGTTCATAACTTCATACCGTTCCTGTACCATACTTGGGTATTACTGGTATTTTTTCAGAATATTGACATAATGTTTTTTCTTAAGTGGTTAGCCATCAGTGACGGAGTTGACAACATTTTTTGTGTTCAATACAAACATTTATAATATATAGAAAATTATTCATTTGAAAATCCCCAATGAAAACATAATCATTCTATCAGATCTTTCCACAATCTGACGGAGTTACAGTCTTAGAAACAACCTAAAAGGGTTCTTGGGCAGTCCCCATAGGAAAACCCTTTGAAGAACCCTTTTTGATTGCAGGTAGAACCCCTTTGGGTTCCATGTAGAATCTATTATATAGAGGGTTCTACATGGAACCCAAAAGGGTTCTTCAAAGGGTTTTCCTATGGGGACTGCCCAAGAACCCTTTTGGAACACTTTTTCCTAAGAGTATAGACAAAAATCAAATCAAACTTTATTTGCCACATGCACGGTATACATAGGTGTAGACTTTACCGTGAAATGCTTAATACAACAGGTGTAGACTTTACCGTGAAATGCTTAATACAACAGGTGTAGACTTTACCGTGAAATGCTTAATACAACAGATGTAGACTTTACCGTGAAATGCTTAATACAACAGGTGTAGACTTTACCGTGAAATGCTTAATACAACAGGTGTAGACTTTACCGTGAAATGCTTAATACAACAGGTGTAGACTTTACCGTGAAATGCTTAATACAACAGGTGTAGACTTTACTGTGAAATGCTTAGCCCTTAACCAACAGGTGTAGACTTTACCGTGAAATGCTTAGCCCTTAACCAACAGGTGTAGACTTTACCGTGAAATGCTTAGCCCTTAACCAACAGGTGTAGACTTTACCGTGAAATGCTTAATACAACAGGTGTAGACTTTACCGTGAAATGCTTAATACAACAGGTGTAGACTTTACCGTGAAATGCTTAATACAACAGGTGTAGACTTTACAGTGAAATGCTTAATAAAACAGGTGTAGACTTTACCGTGAAATGCTTAATACAACAGGTGTAGACTTTACCGTGAAATGCTTAGCCCTTAACCAACAGGTGTAGACTTTACCGTGAAATGCTTAGCCCTTAACCAACAGGTGTAGACTTTACCGTGAAATGCTTAGCCCTTAACCAACAGGTGTAGACTTTACCGTGAAATGCTTAATACAACAGGTGTAGACTTTACCGTGAAATGCTTAATACAACAGGTGTAGACTTTACCGTGAAATGCTTAATACAACAGGTGTAGACTTTACCGTGAAATGCTTAATACAACAGGTGTAGACTTTACCGTGAAATGCTTAATACAACAGGTGTAGACTTTACCGTGAAATGCTTAATACAACAGGTGTAGACTTTACCGTGAAATGCTTAATACAACAGGTGTAGACTTTACCGTGAAATGCTTAATACAACAGGTGTAGACTTTACCGTGAAATGCTTAGCCCTTAACCAACAGGTGTAGACTTTACCGTGAAATGCTTAGCCCTTAACCAACAGGTGTAGACTTTACCGTGAAATGCTTAATACAACAGGTGTAGACTTTACCGTGAAATGCTTAATACAACAGGTGTAGACTTTACCGTGAAATGCTTAGCCCTTAACCAACAGGTGTAGACTTTACCGTGAAATGCTTAGCCCTTAACCAACAGGTGTAGACTTTACCGTGAAATGCTTAGCCCTTAACCAACAGGTGTAGACTTTACCGTGAAATGCTTAATACAACAGGTGTAGACTTTACCGTGAAATGCTTAATACAACAGGTGTAGACTTTACCGTGAAATGCTTAATACAACAGGTGTAGACTTTACCGTGAAATGCTTAATACAACAGGTGTAGACTTTACCGTGAAATGCTTAATACAACAGGTGTAGACTTTACCGTGAAATGCTTAATACAACAGGTGTAGACTTTACCGTGAAATGCTTAATACAACAGGTGTAGACTTTACCGTGAAATGCTTAATACAACAGGTGTAGACTTTACCGTGAAATGCTTAGCCCTTAACCAATAGTGCAGCTCAAGAAGAAGAAAATATTTACCAAGTAGACTCAAATAAACAGTCAGTGAGAGTCAGTGTGCAGGGGTCCAGGCTAGTTGAGCTAATCTGTACATGTAGATGGGGGCGAAGTGACTGTGCATAGGTAACAAACAAACAGCGAGAAGGGGGGTGTCAATGTAAATTGTCCGGTGGCAATTTTTATGAATTGTTCAGCAGTCTAATGGCTTGGGGGTAGAAGCTGTTGAGGAGCCTTTTGGTTCTAGACTTGGTGCTCCGGTACCGCTTGTCGTACAGTAGCAGAGAAAACAGTCTATAACTTGGGTGACTGGAGTCTCTGACAATTTTATGGGCTTTCCTCTGACACCTCCTATTATATAGGTCCTGAATAGCAGGAAGCTTGGCCCCGGTGATGTACTGGGCCGTTCGCACTACCCTCTGTAGCGCCTTACGGTCAGATGCTGAGCAGTTGCCTTACCAGGCGGTGATGCAACTGGTCAGGATGCTCTCGATGGTGCAGCTGTAGAACCTTTTGACGATCTGGGGACCCATGCCAAATCTTTTCAGTGTCCTGAGGGGGAAAAGGTTTTTGTCGTGCCCTCTTCACGACGGTCTTGGTGTGTATGGACCGTAATAATTCATTGGTGATGTGGACACCAAGGAACTTGAAACTCTCGACCCGCTCCACTACAGCCCTGTTGATGTTAATGGGGGCCTGTTCGGCCCTCCTTTTCCTGTAGTCCATGATCAGCTCCTTTGTCTTGCTCACATTGATGGTGTTGGAGTCGTGTTTGGTACCGCAGTCTTGGGTGAACAGGGAATACAGGAGGGGACTAAGTACACACCCCTGTGGGGCCCCAGTGTTAAGGATCAGCGTGGCAGACATGTTGTTGCCTACCCTTACCACCTGGGGGTGGCCCGTCAGGAAGTCCAGGATCCAGTTGCAGAGGGAGGTGTTTAGTCCCAGAGTCCTTAGCTTAGTGATGAGCTTCATGGGCACTATGGTGTTGAACACTGAGCTGTAGTCAATGAACAGCATTCTCACATAGGTGTTCCTTTTGTCCAGGTGGGAAAGGGCAGTGTGGAGTGCGATTGAGATTGCGTCATCTGTGGATCTGTTGGGGCGGTATGCAAATTGGAGTGGGTCTAGGGTGTCCGGGAGGATGCTGTTGATGTGAAGGATGACCAGCCTTTCAAAGCACTTCATGGCTATCGACGTGAGTGCCACGGGGTGGTAATCATTTAGGCAGGTTACCTTCGCTTCCTTGGGCACAGGGACTATGTTGGTCTGCTTGAAACATGTAGGTATTACAGACTCTGTCAGGGAGAGGTTGAATATGTCAGTGAAGACACTTGCCAGTTGGTCCATGCATGCTCAGAGTACACGTCCTGGTAATCCGTCTGGCCCAGCGGCTTTGTGAATGTTGACCTGTTTAAAGGTGTTGCTACGGAGAGCGTATCTGATGGAGTTTATATTTTATGTAGTTGACAACATTTTTCCTTTTCTTCTTCTTTCAAGTTACAAAGAAGCTATTTTATTTTTCCACAGTGGCTTCATGACTAAACCCTAACATATTTTAACCAACATTCATATCCTATCTCAATCTATCAGAGAGATGGAGTTGACCGTTTATGGTTGTGACTACGGTGATTTCAATATTGCTGGTTTAAATCAAAAGTAGAGAACATTACAGACCATGACTTTTTGCACTACATGTAATGAGGACATTCCTCTTCCACTTCGACACTTTGAGTATTTTGTGTAGATAGTTGACAGAAAATGACATTTAAATCAGTGTTAATCCCACTGTGTAACACTGTAAGATCCATTTTCACTTAACACTGGAAAGGGGCCTTTCCGATCATAGAACCAACGTGGAAAAAGCAGATATTTCTCCATATAAAATTCTCAAAAATGTAAATGTTGAGCTCAAGTAATGCAGACAATTAATAAATGTAAAGTATAAACATTAAGTTACCCTGCCAGACAAGGATTGTCCCTGAGTTCTAAGCAATGGTGTAGCACACTGTCCCTACAGCTCAGAGTGAAAGACCTTCAGGTTTTCTATCAGGTGTGTGAGTATGTGTGTACTGCAGAAATAGAATAGGCACACTCTTGTATTATATATAAGTATATGTAAGTGTGTGTGTTAGGTTCCTCATGGCATGTTCTACAGTTTTAGTCTACAGCATACACATTTAAATGAAGCCAAACCTGAGACACACAAGTTACACAACCCTCTTTGCAACATCCCAACACTCCAGCTGGTATGTCCGTTTGACTGTGTGTGTGTACAGTAGTGTGTACAGTATGTGTTTTGTGTGTGTTCTCCTCCAGTCTCTGTTATAGATAGGATAAGGAAATTGGCTAATCTTGTTACAAGCTAATATTGTTGTAAAATAGTTGTAAACCTGTGTGTGTGTGTGTGTGTGTGTGTGTGTGTGTGTGTGTGTGTGTGTGTGTGTGTGTGTGTGTGTGTGTGTGTGTGTGTGTGTGTGTGTGTGTGATACACACACAAATCCACGCAAGCACACATACTCTCTCGCTATATCTATGGCTGAGTGACACTTAGAAACGAGCAGAGAATAAAGGGATTGAGGAAGGATGACAGGAGGAGAAAAACAGACTGAACGATTGCTTCCTTAGGGAGAGTCACATATCAGGGCTGAGAAACTCCACCACTGCAGACATAGAGAGAGCGAGAGAGAGAGAGAGAGGAAGTTGATAATGAGAGAGAGAGAGAGAGAGAAAGTTGATGATGAGAGAGAGAGAGAGAGAGAGAGGAAGTTGATGATGAGAGAGAGAGAGAGAGAGAAAGTTGATGATGAGAGAGAGAGAGAGAGAGAGAGAGAGAGGAAGTTGATAATGAGAGAGAGAGAGAGAGAGAGAGAGGAAGTTGATGATGAGAGAGAGAGAGAGAGAGAAAGTTGATGATGAGAGAGAGAGAGAGAGAGAGAGAGAGAGAGGAAGTTGATAATGAGAGAGAGAGAGAGAGAGAGAGAGAAAGTTGATGATGAGAGAGAGAGAGAGAGAAAGTTGATGATGAGAGAGAGAGAGAGAGAGAGATAATATGACATTTGTAATGTCTTTATTGTTTTGAAACTTCTGTATGTGTAATGTTTACTGTTAATTTTTATTGTTTATTTCACTTTATATATTCACTTTATATATTATCTACCTCACTTGCTTTGGCAATGTTAACACATGTTTCCCATGCCAATAAATCCCTTGAATTGAATTGAAATTGAGAGAGAGGAAGTTGATGATGACAGAGCGAGAGGGAGAGAGAGAGAGAGAGAGAGAGAGAGAGGAAGTTGATGATGACAGAGAGAGAGAGAGATAGGAAGTTGATGATGCCATAGAGAGAGGGAGAGAGAGAGAGAGAGAGAGAGAGGAAGTTGATGATGACAGAGAGAGAGAGAGAGAGAGAGAGAGAGAGAGAGGAAGTTGATGATGACAGAGAGAGAGGAAGTTGATGATGCCATAGAGAGAGAGAGAGAGAGAGGAAGTTGATGATGACAGAGCGAGAGGGAGAGAGAGAGAGAGAGAGAGAGGAAGTTGATGATGACAGAGAGAGAGGAAGTTGATGATGACATAGAGAAAGGGAGAGAGAGAGAGAGAGAGGGAGAGAGAGAGAGAAAGTTGATGATGACATAGAGAGGGGAAGAGAGAGAGAGAGAGGAATTTGATGATGACAGAGAGAGAGAGAGAGAGGAAGTTGATGATGACAGAGAGAGAGAGAGAGAGAGGAAGTTGATGATGACAGAGAGAGATAGAGAGAGAGAGGAAGTTGATGATGACAGAGAGAGATAGAGAGAGAGAGGAAGTTGATGATGACAGAGAGAGAGAGATAGAGAGAGAGGAAGTTGATGATGACAGAGCTGATGAAGCTCCCTCGTACACCTTCAGACTGGTCTCTAGTGCCTGCATATCCTGATCATCCCTGACCATCACAGAAACATCTGCATATGCTGACACTGCTATGCCTGTCACCACATCCATTCCTGTCCAGCACACTCCCTGCAGTCTCCTGCGTAGCAGTCCTAAAAAAGGCTCAATGACTACTGTATAACTTCTCAAATAGAGGGCATCCTTGTCTAATGCCCCGTCTCACCCAGACTGGCCTACTGAGCCCCCCTCCCACCTTGACCATCCATGACGCCCCATCATACAACAGCTTCTCACAGGTCACAAAACTCTTCCCAAACCCAAACACAGACATCACATTAAACAGATACTCATGGTCCACTCTATCAAAAGCCTTCTCTTGATCTAAAGAGACATTACATTTACATTTAAGTCATTTAGCAGACGCTCTTATCCAGAGCGACTTACAAATTGGTGCATTCACCTTATGACATCCAGTGGAACAGCCACTTTACAATAGTGCATCTAAGTCTTTTAAGGGGGGGTGAGAAGGATTACTTTATCCTATCCTAGGTATTCCTTAAAGAGGTGGGGTTTCAGGTGTCTCCGGAAGGTGGTGATTGACTTCGCTGTCCTGGCGTCGTGAGGGAGTTTGTTCCACCATTGGGGGCCAGAGCAGCGAACAGTTTTGACTGGGCTGAGCGGGAACTGTACTTCCTCAGTGGTAGGGAGGCGAGCAGGCCAGAGGTGGATGAACGCAGTGCCCTTGTTTGGGTGTAGGGCCTGATCAGAGCCTGGAGGTACTGAGGTGCCGTTCCCCTCACAGCTCCGTAGGCAAGCACCATGGTCTTGTATGCGGATGCGAGCTTCAACTGGAAGCCAGTGGAGAGAGCGGAGGAGCGGGGTGACGTGAGAGAACTTGGGAAGGTTGAACACCAGACGGGCTGCGGCGTTCTGGATGAGTTGTAGGGGTTTAATGGCACAGGCAGGGAGCCCAGCCAACAGCGAGTTGCAGTAATCCAGACGGGAGATGACAAGTGCCTCGATTAGGACCTGCGCCGCTTCCTGTGTGAGGCAGGGTCGTACTCTGCGGATGTTGTAGAGCATGAACCTACAGGAACGGGCCACCGCCTTGATGTTAGTTGAGAACGACAGGGTGTTGTCCAGGATCACGCCAAGGTTCTTAGCGCTCTGGGAGGAGGACACAATGGAGTTGTCAACCGTGATGGCGAGATCAGTCCAAAGTTCACATTAGAACCTCTCGACAAGTCCAACACATCTAATTAAGAACAAGTTGTCCGTGATTGAGCGTCCCGGTACACAATATGATTGGTCCTTATGTACTATCGAGTCCAGATGGGACTTCAGTCTGTTAGAGAGGACCTTGGCAAATATCTTGTAGTCCGCACAGAGCAATGCCCCGGGCCTCCAGTTCTTAAGTTCACACAAGTTCCCTTTTTTGGGCAGGAGAGTCAGAGCCGCCCGACGGCAGCTCATCGGTGACTCTCCTACCTCGACGCATTCACGCAACACGCAAAAGAAGTCCTATCCAATTATTCCCCAGTATTTTTTTTAAACTCCACTGGGAGTCCATCGACCCCCGGTGCACGACCGGGGGACATCTGGGTTACGGCCTCTGCCAGTTCATGGGACAACATAGGAATGTCCATTTCATCCCTCTGTGCCAGAGAGAGCTTAGGGAGTCATGCAAACAAGACTTGAGCACACAGGATCACACACCTTTGCCCTATACAACTCAGTATAAAACTCCACAGTCCGCTCCCGCATCTCACCCACCACAGAGGTCACCCGCCCACCAGACATACCCTTGGCTTCACCGCTCTGTCTTTCCAAACCAAGAAAAGCCGAATTTTGACTTTCCCCACATCCCACCATTGACTCAGACTCATACTCCTCTCTTCGCTGCCCCCACCTTTCCCAAAAGGTCTGGAAACCTGAGCAAAAAGTGGCATCTTGTAAGAGCTTTACATTGAACTTCCAATAAGATGCCTGCCGGGGCCCGGGGGAAATAGACAGCCGAGGTTATGTGATGATCCGAAAACCCCACCGGGAGAATGGTAACGCCCAGCAGCCTATTGCTCCAATTCCTAGACATGTAAAACCGATCAAGTCGGGCTGCACTCACCCTAGCCCCAAAGACCTTCACCCATGTATACTGTCTTGTGTTGGGATGTTTAGTTCTCCAAACATCCACTATGTCAAACTGCTTAATGATGTCATTTAACACCCCCACTGAGCCTGAATGAGGGTCCTCCCCATTTCAGTCTTTTGTATAATCCATAGTACAGTTCTAGTCCCCTCCGACCACCAGCGTCTCCTCAGGCGCTACCTGTGAGAGTTCCTGTCCCCTCCGACCACCAGCGTGTCCTCAGGCGCTACCTGTGAGAGTTCCTGTCCCCTCCGACCACCAGCGTCTCCTCAGGCGCTAACTGTGAGAGTTCCTGTCCCCTCCGACCACCAGCGTCTCCTCAGGCGCTACCTGTGAGAGTTCCTGTCCCCTCCGACCACCAGCGTCTCCTCAGGCGCTACCTGTGAGAGTTCCTGTCCCCTCCGTCCACCAGCGTCTCCTCAGGCGCTACCTGTGAGAGTTCCTGTCCCCTCCGACCACCAGCGTCTCCTCAGGCGCTACCTGTGAGAGTTCCTGTCCCCTCCGACCACCAGCGTCTCCTCAGGCGCTACCTGTGAGAGTTCCTGTCCCCTCCGACCACCAGCGTCTCCTCAGGTGCTACCTGTGAGAGTTCCTGTCTAAGACTCCCAAATAGAACCCCTCTTTCTCTCCCTGTGTTAGGTTGCATACACATTTATAAAGACAAAACCCATGTTGTTAACCTCTGCTTTAACAACAAGCAGCCTCCCTTTACACACCTCCTTTGATGAGCAACGTTTTACAGACAGCCCCGGTGCAAAGACTGCCACCCCTGCACTAACATTTGTCCCATGGATCAACACACAGACAGCCCCGGTGCAAAGACTGCCACCCCTGCACTAACATTTGTCCCATGGATCAACACACAGACAGCCCCGGTGCAAAGACTGCCACCCCTGCACTAACATTTGTCCCATGGATGAACACACAGACAGCCCCGGTGCAAAGACTGCCACCCCTGCACTAACATTTGTCCCATGGATCAACACACAGACAGCCCCGGTGCAAAGACTGCCACCCCTGCACTAACATCTGAAAAAAATAACTCCTCTTCCTCGGACTCACTTTCCTCCTCATCTCTATCTCCCACCCTGACCACCTGCGCTTTCTCGCCTGGTCAGGGCATCACCCACAGCAACAGGCAAAATGTCCATGGTGCCTTAGACCAATTCCTTTTTCCTTTTCCGCTTGACACCCTCCTCCTCCCCCCTAATCTCTTACACTTCCCACTATACTCTCCTCATCCACTAGCATAACCTGACTAGACCCAGCCTCATCTATACCACCATCCATGTCATGACTAGACCCAGTCTCATCTACACAACCCTCCATAGCATGACTAGACCCAGCCTCATCTACACAACCCTCCATAGCATGACTAGACCCAGCCTCATCTACACAACCCTCCATAGCACGACTAGACCCAGCCTCATCTACACAACCCTCCATAGCATGACTAGACCCAGCCTCATCTACACCACCACCCATAGCATAACTAGACCCAGCCTCATCTACACAACCCTCCATAGCATGACTAGACCCAGCCTCATCTACACCACCCCCCCATAGCATGACTAGACCCAGCCTCATCTACACAACCCTCCATAGCATGACTAGACCCAGCCTCATCTACACCACCATCCATGTCATGACTAGACCCAGTCTCATCTACACCACCATCCATAGCATGACTAGGCCCAGCCTCAGCTATCCCACCATTTCTAGCCTGACTAGACCCAGCCTCATCTACACCACCATCCATGTCATGACTAGACCCAGTCTCATCTACACCACCATCCATGTCATGACTAGACCCAGTCTCATCTACACCACCCTCCATAGCAGGACTAGGCCCAGCCTGAGCTATCCCACCATCTCTAGCCTGACTAGACCCAGCCTCATCTACACCACCATCTCTAGCCTGACTAGGCCCAGCCTCATTTACACCACCTTCCCTGGCATGACTAGGCTCAGCCTCATCTACACCACCTTCCCTGGCATGACTAGGCCCAGCTTCTGCTGTCTGCATCTCCTTACCCCCTGCACTTTGACCTTGATTTCCCCCACTGGCGCTTGTACCCTCACCTTGTCTACGGGCTTTATGTGGGCACGCAAAGCTCTTATGCCCCAAATCCCCACCGTAGACTATCTGTGATGGCAAAACCTGCATAGAGTCCCTCCCCGTGCCTCACTTTAAAATACACATTTAGTTGTTGCTCATTGTTGTTCAGAAACATAAACACTTGCCTCCGGAACGAAACAATGTGCTTAACGGCATCTGCCTGACAGCCTGCTGACAGTACACGAAAACCGCTAGCAAACTTACCAAAACGACTCAGCTCTTTCCTGATTTGGTCATCCCTAATAAACGGCCGACCGTTCACCAACCGCGAGCAGAACCTCCTCCACCTTAACTCCATTCTCAGGAACACACCTGAATCCATGCCGTATGGATAGCGTCTCCTCCGCGCTAGGCTGAGAAGCCATCGCGCACACCACACCTTCCAAACCAAAAACAATGGATAACGCTAAAACAAATATTGCATTAGCCCTCCACCATAGAAAATAACATGTAAAGCAAATAGTCAAGAAAGTTAGTTAGGATAGAGCCCTCCACACCAAACACTCAAACTCGTTTTTAAGAAACGGCACGCACATTGAATATTTAGTGACCCCAACCAACACTACCAAAAAGGATTCTAGGGCCCTACGATTCCCGCATTGCGGAAAACACTGACGGAATCGTGGAATTTGGCAATAAAAATGGAATCAACTGTAAAACGTGGAATTTTGCAGAATTTTCCATAATTTGGCAAAAAATGTATTTATTTTTTAAATCAAAAGTAGGCCTAATTATTGTAAAATTACAGACGAGTAGGCCTAAAGAAATTATTCCGTTTTCGATTGGAGTGTTTTGAGAGGGGGGGGGGGTTGTGCGAGGGGCCCTTACGTCACCCCACAACTTGGCTAGTACTTTGAGAAACAAGTCGAAGAGCTGTTTTGCTGTACTCTGTCAACATACTATTGATTGAACCCGTAAAAATGTTTGATGACTACTTAAAGTCTAAAGCCCATGTGAAGCACAAGGAAAAACAAGACTGAGTGATACCCTCCATATGTAATATTCCAGTCAAGGAAAAAGGGATTACCTTGGGATTACCATATCTAAGGATCAACAGGAACAGGAAAACAAAAAGAAGTTGAACCATTGGTTGCAGAGGAATTTATCCTTGAAAGGTTGAGTATTGGTTTCTAAAGCTGAGGGTACCTCCAGATTTATGCAGCCCATTCCCTACATGCAGCCCAGTCCCTACATGCAGCCCAGTCCCTACATGCAGCCCAGTCCCTACATCTTGACAACAAAACAGGTAAAGCAGTTGACCAGGTGCTTTTCAACTTCGTCTGGAATGATCTTTCACATTACATTAGGAAATCTGTCATTATGAACTCATATGAGTATGGTGGTCTCAATGTTTTAGATTTTCCTATTTTGAATAATACTTTTAAGATAAATTGGGCAAAACATTTCTTAAAGAATCTAACTTCAATTTGGAATCTCATCCCTCATTATATCTTCTCCCGTTTGAGGCCTCAATTGCATGTTACTTTGTAACTACAACATTGATAAGATTCCTGCAAAATTATCTGCTTTTAATAGACAAGTATTCTTAGTGTGGTCATTAATCGAGTTGAAGTCTGAAGTTTACATACACCTTAGCGAAATACAGTTAAACTCAGTTTTTCACAATTCCTGAAAATTTCCACAATTTAATCCTAGTAGAAAATCCCTGTTTTAGGTCAGTTAGGATCACCACTTTATTTTAAGAATGTGGAATGTCAGAATAATAGTAGAGAGAATGATTTATTTCAGCTTTAATTTCTTTCATCACATTCCCAGTGGGTCAGAAGTTAACATACACTCAATTAGTATTTGGTAGCATTGCCTTTAAATGGTTTAATTTAGGTCAAAGGTTTCGGGTATCCTTCCACAAGCTTCCCACAATAAGTTGGGTGAATTTTGGCCCATTACTCCTGACAGAGCTGGTGTAACTGAGTCAGGTTTGTGACTGCCTGGTATAGCTGGTTTGAGACAGGTTTGTAGGCCTCCTTGCTCGCACACGCTTTTTCAGTTCTGCCCACACATTTCCTATAGGATTGAAGTCAGGCTTTGTGATGCCCACTCCAATACCTTGACTTTGTTGTCCTTAAGCCATTTTTCCATAACTTTGGAAGTATGCTTGGGGTCATTGTCCATTTGGAAGACCCATTTGCGACCAAGCTTTAACTTCATGGCTGAGGTCTTGAGATGTTGCTTCAATATATCCACATATTTTTCCTACCTTATGATGCCATCTATTTTGTGAAGTGCCTCAGTCCCTCCGGCAGCAAAGGCCACCCACAACATGATGATGTCCCCCCTGTGCTTCACGGTTGGGATGGTGTTCTTCGACTTGCAAGCCTCCCCCTTTTTCCTCCAAACATAACAATGGTCATTATGGCCAAAAAGTTTTATTTTTGATTCATCAAGCCAGAGGACATTTCTCCAAAAAGTACGATATTTTCCCCATGTGCAGTTGCACCCCATAGTCTGGCTTTTTTTATGGCAGTTTTGGAGTAGTGGCTTTTACCTTGCTGAGCGGCCTTTCAGGTTGTGTCGATATAGGACTCGCTTTACTGTGGATATAGATACTTATGTACCGGTTTCCACCAGCATCTTCACAAGGTCCTTTGCTGTTGTTCTGGGATTGATTTTCGCACCAAGGTACGTTCATCTCTAGGAGACAGAACGCTTCTCCTCGGCTGCGTGGTCCCATGGTGTTTATACTTGCGTACTATTGTTTGTACAGATCATCATGGTACATTCAGGTGTTTGGAAATTGCTCCCAAGGATGAACCAGATGAGGTCTACAATTATTTTCTGAGGTCTTGGCTGATTTCTTTTGATTTTCCCATGATCTCAAGCAAAGAGGCACTGGGTTTGAAGGTAGGCTTTGAAATACATCCACAGGTACACCTCCAATTGACTCAAATGATGTCAATTAGCCTATTAGAAGCTTCTAAAGCCATGACATCATTTTCTGGAATCTTCCAAGCTGTTTAAAGGCACAGTCGACTTAGTGTATGTAAACTTCTGACCCACTGGAATTGTGATATAGTGAATTATAAGTGAAATAATCTGTCTGCAAACAATTGTTGGAAAAATGACTTGTGTCATGCACAAAGTAGATGTCCTAACCGACTTGCCAAAACTATAGTTTGTTAACAAGTAATTCGTGGAGTGGTTGAAAAAAAGAGTTTTAATGACTTTTAATGAATTATGAGGAATTTTTTCTCTCATTACAATATCCCTGTAACACCTAGAGACTTCTACATAGTCTTTGATGCTATTCCATCTGGAGCGCTCATGTTATTTAGAGGTGTAGCCAGACCTCACCCTATCCCAGTCTGCTGTTCCCACATGCTTCAAGAGGGCCACCATTGTTCCTGTTCCCAAGAAAGCTAAGGTAACTGAGCTAAACGACTACCGTCCCGTAGCACTCACTTCCGTCATCATGAAGTGCTTTGAGAGACTAGTCAAGGACCATATCACCTCCACCCTACCTGACACCCTAGACCCACTCCAATTTGCTTACCGCCCAAATAGGTCCACAGACGATGCAATCTCAACCACACTGCACACTGCCCTACCCCATCTGGACAAGAGGAATACCTATGTGAGAATGCTGTTCATCGACTACAGCTCGGCATTTAACACCATAGTACCCTCCAAGCTCGTCATCAAGCTCGAGACCCTGGGTCTCGACCCCGCCCTGTGCAACTGGGTACTGGACTTCCTGACGGGCCGCCCCCAGGTGGTGAGGGTAGGCAACAACACTTCCACCCCGCTGATCCTCAACACTGCGGCCCCACAAGGGTGCGTTCTGAGCCCTCTCCTGTACTCCCTGTTCACCCACGACTGCGTAGGCCACGCACGCCTCCAACTCAATCTTCAAGTTTGCGGACGACACAACAGTGGTAGGCTTGATTACCAACAACGACGAGACGGCCTACAGGGAGGAGGTGAGGGCCCTCGGAGTGTGGTGTCAGGAAAATAACCTCACACTCAACGTCAACAAAACTAAGGAGATGATTGTGGACTTCAGGAAACAGCAGAGGGAACACCCCCCTATCCACATCGATGGAACAGTAGTGGAGAGGGTAGCAAGTTTTATGTTCCTCGGCATACACATCACAGACAAACTGAATTGGTCCACCCACACAGACAGCATCGTGAAGAAGGCGCAGCAGCTGAAGAAATTTGGCTTGTCACCAAAAGCACTCACAAACTTCTATAGATGCACAATCGAGAGCATCCTGGCGGGCTGTATCATCGCCTGGTACGGCAACTGCTCTGCCCACAACCGTAAGGCTCTCCAGAGGGTAGTGAGGTCTGCACAACGCATCACCGGAGGAAAACTACCTGGAAGGGGAACCATCTGTAACTACCTGATCCCCAACAGTGTCCATGTAACCGGTCTCTATCATGTCATCAATCTGGTGGGTGAGACCTGGCAGCACTACAAATACTTCTCTGAAGTTGCATCACTTGACATGGATGAGATCTGTCTTCTTTAAGAAGCCTGGCAGAAAGAGAAGATGGGTGAGCTTCCTCATTATGAAGGAGTTTGTGCAGGACAAGGCTCCTCCTGAAGCAGTGAGCTCCAGATGGAATAGCTGGTTAGAGGCAGTGAGCTCTAGATGGAATAGCTGGTTTGAGGCAGTGAGCTCCAGATGGAATAGCTGGTTTGAGGCAGTGAGCTCCAGATGGAGTAGCTGGCCTGAAGCAGTGAGCTCCAGATGGAATAGCCAGTTTGAGGCAGTGAGCTCCAGATGGAATAGCCGGTTTGAGGCAGTGAGCTCCAGATGGAATAGCCGGTTTGAGGCAGTGAGCTCCAGATGGAATTGCTGGTTTGAGGCAGTGAGCTCCAGATGGAATAGCTGGTTTGAGGCAGTGAGCTCCAGATGGAATAGCTGGTTTGAGGCAGTGAACTCCAGATGGAATAGCTGGTTTGAGGCAGTGAACTCCAGATGGAATAGCTGGTTTGAGGTAGTGAGCTCCAGATGGAATAGCTGGTTTGAGACAGTGAGCTCCAGATGGAATAGCTGGTTTGAGGCAGTGAGCTCCAGATGGAATAGCTGGGTTGAGGCAGTGAGCTCCAGATGGAATAGCTGGTTTGAGGCAGTGAGCTCCAGATGGAATAGTTGGTTTGAGGCAGTGAAGTACCATGCAGAGCAGAGCATCTGTACAGAGAGTTTTTGTTGACAGAAAAGTCATCATCCCAGGCAGTCACAAACATCCTCAGCCAGCTGGAAACAGAGGAGAATGTTGCTGCATTGTTGCCTAGATTCTTGCATGACTTTTTGTCATTTATAATGATTGTCATATAATAATAACACTTAGTAGAACTCTGTATTGAAACACTTGCCTTGATAAACAATAGTGCAATGTTGTGTTGCATCATTACAAATGTACAAACTACTTCTCAGACAGAGTTCAGTGTGTCAAATCAGAGAGCCTGTTGTCCGGACCCCTGGCAGTCTCTATGGGGGTGCCACAGGGTTCAATTCTCGGGCCGTCTCTTTTCTCTGTAAACATCAATGATGTCGCTCTTGCTGCTGGTGATTCTCTGATCCACCTCTATGCAGACGACACCATTCTGTATACTTCTGGCCCTTCTTTGGACACTGTTAACTAACCTCCAGACGAGCTTTAATGCCATACAACTCTCCTTCCGAGGCCTCCAACTGCTCTTAAATACAAGTAAAACTAAATGCATGCTATTCAACCGATCGCTGCCTGCACCCACCCATCTGTCTAGCATCACTACTCTGGACGGTTATGACTTAGAATATGTGGACAATTACAAACACCTAGGTGTCTGGTTAGACTGTAAACTCTCCTTCCAGACTCACATTAAGCATCTCCAATCCAAAATTAAATCTAGAATCGGCTTCCTATTTCGCAACATAGCATCCTTCACTCATGCTGCCAAACATACCCTCGTAAAACTAACTATCCTACTGTTTCTTTACCTTGGCGATGTCATTTACAAAATAGCCTCCAAACTCTACTGAGCAAATTGGATGCAATCTATCACAGTGCCATCCGTTTTGTCACCAAAGCCCCATATACTACCCACCACTGTGACCTGTATGCTCTCATTGGCTGGCCCTCGCTTCATATTCGTCGCTAAACCCACTAGCTCCAGGTCATCTATAAGTCGTTGCTAGGTAAAGCCCCACTTATCTCAGCTCACTGGTCACCATAGCAGCACCCACCCGTACGTAGCACACGCTCCAGCAGGTATATTTCACTGGTCACCCCCAAAGCCTCTTCCTCCTTTGGCCGCCTTTCCTTCCAGTTCTCTGCTGCCAATGACTGGAACAAATTGCAAAAATCACTGAAGCTGGAGACTCATATCTTCCTCACTAACTTTAAATATCAGCTGTCAGAGCAGCTCACAGATCATTGCACCTGTACATAGCCCATCTGTAAATAGCCCATTCAACTACCTCATCCCCATACTATTATTTATTTGATGTATTACTTTTTATTATTATTTTTTTACTTTAGTTTATTTGATAAATATTTCCTTTACCAACAGTGCAGTTCAAGAAGAGTTAGGGGCTCGTAAGTAAGCATTTCACACTAAGGTCTATTCTTGTTGTATTTGGCGCATGTGACAAATAAAGTTTGATTTTATTTTAACATTAGCCAGCTAGCTAAGATTGAGGGTAGGCCACCGGATTCTAGTTAGCTAACGTTAGCATTGCTAGCTATATTTGACAAACCTTGCTAGCTAACAACAACAATGCCATCTGTCTAAAGTAAATTCGACGACATGATAGTACTTTAGCAATGTCAAAGTATTTCCAGGCACTATATTGTAACTTAGACTAAACAGTCATTAGCCTCTGTCCAGAATGACTGCGATCGTCACCACTTTAGGCAACCATTATTACGCTATCGGCAGAGGGCGGATTGAGAACGTTCACAACAACGGCATGACGCGACCAAGTGACAGAGGTGCAACCTATGAATAGAGCTCTGACACTAGAAGTCTCTGTATAAAGTAAATGCAGAACTCTGCTTCAAGTGTTTCATCAAGTTCTTCAAGTGTTTCATGTTAATGCACAGGCATTAACTAAAGCATACTGTACTGTAACAACAGCCACACAACAAAACCTCAATCACTCCTGTGTGACAGAGAACAATGAAGGACTCATACCCAGAAATCCTATTGACAGGCAAAGAGGAGATGACAGTCAGAGAGAGAGAGAGACATGGTAAAGAGAGACAGGTAAATATATGTGGTTCAGACAGAGAGACTGGGGGAGACCAGGCAGTTTCAGATAGGTGTTAATTAAGAACAAAACAAGCAACTTTATCTGATACATTGACAGGTGTGAATAAAGAGATTATTTAAACTAATCGCGTGGTAAGGGTGGCCTTATAGATGCATGGTGAGTATGTGCCAAAAATGATATGCTTGAGAGTCCCATGGTCATAAGCACATCTCATAATATGCAATGGCTGAGCGAGACACCGCAAAAAAACCTGCTTCTACACCTACTTTAATAGTAAGGATACTTAGAAACAGATGTAGGGACAGTCTGCGCGACAGCATTCTGACTGCAGTGAAAAGAGCTGGCAATAACATACCCTCTCTCTCTCTCTCTAACTTTCTCTCTCTCTCTTGATCCCCTCTCTCTTTTAGTCTCCATCTCTCTTTCTCCTCTCCCCCTCTCTCTCTAATCTCTTTCTCTCGCTCTCTCCCACCCCTCTCTCTGTTTCGCTCTCTCTCCAAGCATACAAAGAGGTGTCAGATCCCCTAAAATTAACAAACTTCTCTTTCTCCCTCACTCTCTCTCTCTCCGCATCCTATGCCTATTCAATGGTTGAGCCCAGAATAGCATTCATTCATGTCCTCATGTCTTCTTCATGTACAGACAAGGGGGTGGGGAGAAAAGGGGAGAGATAGAGGGAATGCTCTCTCCGGGGATGGTTGAGAGCAGAAGCATAAAGAGTTTCTGTAGTGCATTGCTTCAGCCTGTCTGAAACACAAGTCGCCTGCTTTATCACAGCATGTACACACACTGACACACAGTATTCCCCAGTACTGCATGCCAGGGCCTTTATCACTACTGCTACAGTAAACCTACACACACACACACACACACGCACACACGATTCATGACAGTAACTTCCTATCAAATAAGGCAGAGATGTTAAAGTTTGGATGCTGCAGAATGGCGGGCAGCCACAGTGGCCAATCAAAACCTTTCCCTGGGAGAGAGGCTGTCTGCTCACATGCTCACAACAAGCAGAATATTGCTCCTGCCTTAGTGCCTCAGTGTCAAAAGTTAAACTTTTCAGTAAATAATGTATACCCTCATATTTTGAATTCACTTCACGCCATTGACCTGAAAACAACGTGATTGAGAGGGGAGAGGCTTGGGGGGCGAGGAGGTGGAAATGGGAGGATGTGAGTAGGGAAAGGGGGCCGTGAGTAGGGGAAGGGGGGCGAGGAGGTGGAAATGGGAGGATGTGAGTAGGGGAAGGGGGGCCGTGAGTAGGGGAAGGGGGCGAAGAGGTGGAAATGGGAGGATGTGAGTAGGGGGAAGGGGGATGTGAGTAGGGGAAGGGGGCCGTGAGTAGGGGAAGGGGGGACGAGAGTAGGGGAAGGGGGGACGTGAGTAGGGGAAGGGGGCCGTGAGTAGGGGAAGGGGGATGTGAGTAGGGGAAGGGGGCCGTGAGTAGGGGAAGGGGGGACGAGAGTAGGGGAAGGGGGACGTGAGTAGGGGAAGGGGGGCCGTGAGTAGGGAAGGGGGGACGTGAGTAGGGGAAGGGGGGGACGTGAGTAGGGGAAGGGGGAACGTGAGTAGGGGAAGGGGACGTGAGTAGGGAAGGGGGAGAGTAGGGGAAGGGGACGTGAGTAGGGGAAGGGGGGGACGAGAGTAGGGGAAGGGGGACGTGAGTGGGGAAGGGGGCCGTGAGTAGGGGAAGGGGGCCGTGAGTAGGGGAAGGGGGGCCGTGAGTAGGGGAAGGGGGCCGTGAGTAGGGATAACACATTATATACACAAACCATAACACATTATATACACAAACCATAACACATTATATACATACACAAACCATAACACATTATATACATACACAAACCATAACACATTATATACATACACAAACCATAACACATTATATACAAACCATAACACATTAAACCATAACACATTATATACACAAACCATAACACATTACATACACAAACCATAACACAAACCATAACACATTATATACAAACAAACCACACAAACACATTATATACATACACAAACCATAACACATTATATACATACACAAACCATAACACATTATATACACAAACCATAAACATTATTATATACACAAACCATAACACATTATATACATACACAAACCATAAACATTACATACATACACAAACCATAACACATTATACATACACAAACCATAACACATTATATACATACACAAACCATAACACATTATATACACAAACCATAACACATTATATACACAAACCATAACACACATAACAAACCATAACACATTATATACACAAACCATAACACATACATACACAAACCATAACACATTATATACATACACAAACCATAACACATTTATACATACACAAACCATTACACATTATATACAAACCATACACAAACCATAACACATTATATACACAAACCATAAACATTTATATTACATACACAAACCATAACACATTATATACATACACAAACCATAACACATTATATACACAAACCATAACACATTATATACACAAACCATAACACATTATATACATACACAAACCATAACACATTACATACATACACAAACCATAACACATTATATACACAAACCATAACACATTATATACACACAAACCATACACAAACCATAACACATTATATACATACACAAACCATAACACATTATTACATACACAAACATACACAAACCATAACACATTATATACATACACAAACCATAACAAAACATTATATATATACACAAACCATAACACATTATATACACAAACCATAACACATTATATATACACAAACCATAACACATTATATACACAAACCATAACACATTATATACACAAACCAAACCATTATAACACACAAACCATAACACATTATATACACAAACCATAACACATTATATACATACACAAACCATAACACATTATATATACACAAACCATAAAACCATAACAAACCATAATATACATACACAAACCATAACACATTATATACATACACAAACCATAACACATTATATACACAAACCATAACACATTATATACACACAAACCATAACACATTATATACATACACAAACCATAACACATTATATACACAAAAACCATATACACAAACCATAACACATTACATACACAAACCATAACACATTATATACACACAAACCATAACATAACACATTATATACATACACAAACCATAACACATTATATACATACACAAACCATAACACATTATATAACACATTACATACATACACAAACCATAACACATTATATACATACACAAACCATAATTACATTATATACACAAACCATAACACATTATACACAAACAAACACATTAACACAAACCATAACACATACATACACAAACCATAACACATTATATACATACACAAACCATAACACATTACATACACAAACCAAACCATAACAAACCATTACATTATATACACAAACCATAACACATTACATACATACACAAACCATAACACATTATATACACAAACCACAAACCATAACACATTAACACATACATACACAAACCATAACACATTATATACACAAACCATAACACATTATATACACAAACCATAACACATTACATAAACCATAACACATTATATACAAACCATAACACATTATATACATACACAAACCATAACACATTATATACACAAACCATAACACAAACCATAACACATTACATACATACACAAACCATAACACATTATATACATACACAAACCATAACACATTACATACATACACAAACCATAACACATTATATACATACACAAACCATAACACATTATATATACACAAACCATAACACATTATATACACAAACCATAACACATTATATACACAAACCATAACACATTATATACATACACAAACCATAACACATTATATACATACACAAACCATAACACATTACATACATACACAAACCATAACACATTATATACACAAACCATAACACATTATATACATACACAAACCATAACACATTATATACATACACAAACCATAACACATTATATACATACACAAACCATAACACATTATATACATACACAAACCATAACACATACATACACAAACATAACACATTACATACACATAACAAACATAACACATTACATACACAAACCATAACACATTACATACACAAACCATAACACATTATATACATACACAAACCATAACACATTATATACACAAACCATAACACATTATATACATACACAAACCATAACACATTATATACATACACAAACCATAACACATTACATACATACACAAACCATAACACATTATATACATACACAAACCATAACACATTATATACACAAACCATAACACATTATACATACACAAACCATAACACATTACATACATACACAAACCATAACACATTATACATACACAAACCATACATTACATACACAAACCATAACACATTACATTACATATACATACACAAACCATAACACATTATATACATACACAAACCATAACACATTATACACAAACCATAACACATTATATACACAAACCATAACACATTATATACATACACAAACCATAACACATTATATACACAAACCATAACACATTATATACACAAACCATAACACATTACATACACAAACCATAACACATTACATACATACACAAACCATAACACATTACATACATACACAAACCATAACACATTACATACATACACAAACCATAACACATTATATACACAAACCATAACACATTATATACATACACAAACCATAACACATTATATACATACATAAACATTATAACAAACATAATATATATACACAAACCATAACACATTACATACACAAACCATAACACATTATATACACAAACCATAACACATTACATACATACACAAACCATAACACATTACATACATACACAAACCATAACACATTACATACATACACAAACCATAACACATTATATACATACACAAACCATAACACATTATATACACAAACCATAACACATTATATACATACACAAACCATAACACATTATATACACAAACCATAACACATTATATACACAAACCATAACACATTATATACATACACAAACCATAACACATTACATACATACACAAACCATAACACATTACATACACAAACCATAACACATTATATACATACACAAACCATAACACATTACATACATACACAAACCATAACACATTATATACACAAACCATAACACATTATATACATACACAAACCATAACACATTATATACATACACAAACCATAACACATTATATACACAAACCATAACACATTATATACACAAACCATAACACATTATATACACAAACCATAACACATTACATACATACACAAACCATAACACATTACATACATACACAAACCATAACACATTACATACATACACAAACCATAACACATTACATACACAAACCATAACACATTATACACAAACCATAACACATTATATACACAAACCATAACACATTATATACATACACAAACCATAACACATTATACATACACAAACCATAACACATTATATACACAAACCATACACAAACCATAACATAACATAACACATTATATACACAAACCATAACACATACATACACAAACCATAACACATTTATATACACAAACCATAACACATTATATACACAAACCATACACAAACCATAACATACACAAACATTACATACATACACAAACCATAACACATTATTACATACACAAACCATAACACATTATATACACACAAACCATAACACATTACATACATACACAAACCATAACACATTATATACACAAACCATAACACATTACATACACAAACCATAAAATTATAACACAAACCATAACATATACACAAACCATAACACAATATACACAAATTATAACACATTACATACACAAACCATAACACATTATATACACAAACCAAACCATAATAACACATTATATACATACACAAACCATTACATTATATACACAAACCATAACACATTATATACATACACAAACCATAACACATTATATACACAAACATAACAAACCATAACACATATATACACAAACCATAACACATTATATACACAAACCATAACACATTACATACATACACAAACCATAACACATTATATACACAAACCATAACACATTATATACACAAACCATAACACATTATATACATACACAAACCATAACACATTATATACACAAACCATAACACATTACACAAACCATAACACATTATACACAAACCATAACACATTATATACATACACAAACCATAACACATTATATACACAAACCATAACACATTATATACATACACAAACCATAACACATTACATACATACACAAACCATAACACATTATATACACAAACCATAACACATTACATACATACACAAACCATAACACATTATATATAACACACATTACACATTATACACAAACCATAACACATTATATACACAAACCATAACACATTATATATACATACACAAACATAACATAACACAAACCATAACACATTACATACACAAACCATAACACATTATATACACAAACCATAACACATTATATACACAAACCATAACACATTACATACATACACAAACCATAACACATTATATACATACACAAACCATAACACATTACATATACACAAACCATAACACATTACATACACAAACCATAACACATTATATACATACACAAACCATAACACATTACATACATACACAAACCATAACACATTACATACACAAACCATAACACATTATATACACAAACCATAACACATTACATACACACAAACCATAACACATTATATACACAAACCATAACACATTATATACACAAACCATAACACATTATATACACAAACCATAACACATTACATACATACACAAACCATAACACATTATATACATACACAAACCATAACACATTATATACATACACAAACCATAACACATTATATACACAAACCATAACACATTATATACATACACAAACCATAACACATTATATACACAAACCATAACACATTATATACACAAACATAAACCATAACACAAACCATAACACATTACATACACAAACCATAACACATATACATACACAAACCATAACACATTACATACATACACAAACCATAACACATTACATACATACACAAACCATAACACATTATATACAAACAAACATTATATAACACAAACCATACATATATATACACAAACCATAACACATTATACATACATACACACAAACCATAACACATTATATACACACAAACCATAACACATTTATACATACACAAACCATAACACATTATATACATACACAAACCATAACACATTATATACACACAAACCATAACACATTATATACACAAACCATAACACATTATATACATACACAAACCATAACACATTATATACACATTATATACACAAACCATAACACATTATACATACACAAACCATAACACATTTACATACACAAACCATAACATTATACATACACAAACATTACATACATACACAAACCATAACACATTATATACACCATAAACATAACAAACCATAACACAAACCATAACACATATACATACACAAACCATAACACATTATATACATACACAAACCATAACACATTACATACACAAACCATAACACATTATATACATACACAAACCATAACACATTACATACATACACAAACCATAACACATTACATACACAAACCATAACACATTATATACACAAACCATAACACATTATATACATACACAAACCATAACACATTATATACATACACAAACCATAACACATTATATACACAAACCATAAACATTATTATATACACAAACCATAACACATACATACACAAACCATAACACATTACCATACATTATATACACAAACCATAACACATTACATACATACACAAACCATAACACATTATATACATAACACACATAACACATAACATACACAAACATAACACATTACATACACAAACCATAACACATTATATACACAAACCATAACACATTATATACATACACAAACCATAACACATTATATACATAACACAAACCATAACATAACACATTATATACACAAACCATAACACATTACATACACAAACCATAACACATTATACATACACAAACCATAACACATTATATACATACACAAACCATAACACATTATATATACACAAACCATAACACATTATATACACAAACCAAACCATAACACATTATATACACAAACCATAACACATTACATACATACACAAACCATAACACATTATATACATACACAAACCATAACACATTATATACATACACAAACCATAACACATTATATACACAAACCATAACACATTATATACACAAACCATAACACATTACATACATACACAAACCATAACACATTATATACATACACAAACCATAACACATTATATACACAAACCATAACACATTATATACACAAACCATAACACATTATATACACAAACCATAAACCATATACACAAACCATACACATTACATTATATACACAAACCATAACACATTATATACACAAACCATAACACATTATATACACAAACCATAACACATTACACAAATTATATACACAAACCATAACACATTATTATACATACACAAACCATAACACATTACATACACAAACCATAACACATTATATACACAAACCATAACACATTATATACACAAACCATAACACATTATATACATATACACAAACCATAACACATACACAAACCATAACACATTATATACACAAACCATAACACATTATATACATACACAAACCATAACACATTATACACAAACCATAACACATTTATATACACAAACCATAACACATTATATACATACACAAACCATAACACATTATATACACAAACCATAAACACATTATATACACAAACCATAACATATATTATATACATACACAAACCATAACACATTATACATACACAAACCATAACACATTTATATACACAAACCATAACACATTACATACATACACAAACCATAACACATTACATTATTACATACACAAACCATAACACATTATATACACAAACCATAACATTATATACATACACAAACCATAACACATTATATACACAAACCATAACACATTATATACATACACAAACCATAACACATTATATACATACACAAACCATAACACATTATTATTACACAAACCATAACACATTATATACACAAACCATAACACATTATATACACAAACCATAACACATTATATACATACACAAACCATAACACATTATATACACAAACCATAACACATTATATACATACACAAACCATAACATTACATTACCATAACACATTACATACATACACAAACCATAACACATTACATACATACACAAACCATAACACATTATATACACAAACCATAACACATTATATACACAAACCATAACACATTATATACACAAACCATAACACATTATATACACAAACCATAACACATTATATACACAAACCATAACACATTATATACACAAACCATAACACATTATATACACAAACCATAACACATTACATACACAAACCATAACACATTATATACACAAACCATAACACATTATATACATACACAAACCATAACACATTATATACATACACAAACCATAACACATTATATACACAAACCATAACACATTATATACATACACAAACCATAACACATTACATACATACACAAACCATAACACATTATATACACAAACCATAACACATTACATACATACACAAACCATAACACATTATATACATACACAAACCATAACACATACATACATAAACAAACATAACACATACACAAACCAAATAACACATTATATACATACACAAACCATAACACATTATATACACAAACCATAACACATTATATACACACAAACCATAACACATTATATACATACACAAACCATAACACATTATATACATACACAAACCATAACACATTATATACATACACAAACCATAACACATTATATACACAAACCATAACACATTATATACATACACAAACCATAACACATTATATACACAAACCATAACACATAACACATTATATACACAAACCATACACAAACCAAACCATAACACATTATATACATACACAAACCATAACACATTATATACACAAACCATAACACATTATATACACAAACCATAACACATTATATACACAAACCATAACACATTATATACACAAACCATAACACATTACATACACAAACCATAACACATTATATACATACACAAACCATAACACATTATATACACAAACCATAACACATTATATACATACACAAACCATAACACATTATATACACAAACACATACACAAACATAACACATTATATAACACATTATATACACAAACCATAACACATTATATACATACACAAACCATAACACATTACATACATACACAAACCATAACACATTACATACATACACAAACCATAACACATTATATACATACACAAACCATAACACATTACATACATACACAAACCATAACACATTATATACATACACAAACCATAACACATTATATACATACACAAACCATAACACATTATATACACAAACCATAACACATTATATACACAAACCATAACACATTATATACACAAACCATAACACATTATATACATACACAAACCATAACACATTATATACATACACAAACCATAACACATTATATACATACACAAACCATAACACATTATATACACAAACCATAACACATTATATATACACAAACCATAACACATTATATACATACACAAACCATAACACATTATATACATACACAAACCATAACACATTATATACATACACAAACCATAACACATTATATACATACACAAACCATAACACATTATATACATACACAAACCATAACACATTACATACACAAACCATAACACATTATATACATACACAAACCATAACACATTATATACACAAACCATAACACATTATATACATACACAAACCATAACACATTATATACATACACAAACCATAACACATTATATACACAAACCATAACACATTACATTACATACATACACAAACCATAACACATTACATACACAAACCATAACAAACACATTATATACACAAACATAACACATTAATACACAAACCATAACACATTATATACACAAACCATAACACACCATATATATATACACAAACCATAACACATTATATACACAAACCATAACACATTATATACATACACAAACCATAACACATTATATACATACACAAACCATAACACATTATATACACAAACCATAACACATTATATACATACACAAACCATAACACATTATATACACAAACCATAACACATTATATACACAAACCATAACACATTATACATACACAAACCATAACACATTACATACATACACAAACCATAACACATTATATACACAAACCATAACACATTATATACACAAACCATAACACATTATATACACACACAAACCATAACACATTATATACATACACAAACCATAACACATTATATACACAAACCATAACACATTATATACACAAACCATAACACATTACATACATACACAAACCATAACACATTATATACACAAACCATAACACATTACATACACAAACCATAACACATTACATACACAAACCATAACACATTATATACACAAACCATAACACATTATATACATACACAAACCATAACACATTACATACACAAACCATAACACATTATATACATACACAAACCATAACACATTATATACATACACAAACCATAACACATTACATACATACACAAACCATAACACATTATATACACAAACCATAACACATTATTATATACACAAACCATAACACATTATATACACAAACCATAACACATTATATACACAAACCATAAACATTATATATATACACAAACCATATATACATACACAAACCATAACACATTATATACACAAACCATAACACATTATATACATACACAAACCATAACACATTATATACACAAACCATAACACATTATATACACAAACCATAACACATTATATACACAAACCATAACACATTATATACACAAACCATAACACATTATATACATACACAAACCATAACACATTATATACATACACAAACCATAACACATTATATACACAAACCATAACACATTAACCATACACAAACATAACACATTATACATACACAAACCATAACACATTATATACACAAACCATAACACATTATATACATACACAAACCATAACACATTATACATACACAAACCATAACACATTATATACACAAACCATAAACATTATATACACAAACCATAACATACAACACATAACACATTATATACACAAACCATAACACATTATATACACAAACCATAACACATTATTACATACACAAACCATAACACATTATATACACAAACCATAACACATTATATACATACACAAACCATAACACATTATATACATACACAAACCATAACACATTATATACACAAACCATAACACATTATATACACAAACCATAACACATTATATACACAAACCATAACACATTATATACACAAACCATAACACATTATATACATACACAAACCATAACACATTATATACATACACAAACCATAACACATTACATACATACACAAACCATAACACATTACATACACAAACCATAACACATTATACATACACAAACCATAACACATTATATACACAAACCATAACACATTATATACACAAACCATAACACATTATATACACAAACCATAACACATTATATACACAAACCATAACACATTATATACACAAACCATAACACATTATATACATACACAAACCATAACACATTATATACACAAACCATAACACATTATATACATACACAAACCATAACACATTATATACATACACAAACCATAACACATTATATACATACACAAACCATAACACATTATATACACAAACCATAACACATACACAAAAACCATATATACACAAACATACACAAACCATAACACATTATATACATACACAAACCATAACACATTATATACATACACAAACCATAACACATTATATACATACACAAACCATAACACATTATATACATACACAAACCATAACACATTATATACACAAACCATAACACATTATATACACAAACCATAACATAACATTATATATATACACAAACCATAACACATTTATACAAACCATAACACACAAACCATACACATTAAACCATAACACATTATATACATACACAAACCATAACACATTATATACACAAACCATAACACATTATATACATACACAAACCATAACACATTATATACACAAACCATAACACATTATATACACAAACCATAACACATTATATACATACACAAACCATAACACATTATATACACAAACCATAACACATTATATACATACACAAACCATAACACATTATATACATACACAAACCATAACACATTATACAAACATACACAAACCATAACACATTATATACATACACAAACCATAACACATTATATACACAAACCATAACACATTATATACACAAACCATAAACATTATATAACAAACCATTATATACACAAACCATAACACATTATATATACACAAACCATAACACATTACATACATACACAAACCATAACACATTATATACATACACAAACCATAACACATTATATACACAAACCATAACACATTATATACACAAACCATAACACATTATATACATACACAAACCATAACACATTATATACATACACAAACCATAACACATTATATACACAAACCATAACACATTATATACATACACAAACCATAACACATTATATACAAACATACACAAACCATAACACATTATATACACAAACCATAACACATTATATACACAAACCATAACACATTTACATACACAAACCATAACACATTATATACACAAACAACACATAACACATAATACATACACAAACCATAACACATTATATACATACACAAACCATAACACATTACATACACAAACCATAACACATTATATACATACACAAACCATAACACATTATATACACAAACCATAACACATTATATACATACACAAACCATAACACATTATATACATACACAAACCATAACACATTACATACATACACAAACCATAACACATACACAAACCATAACACATTATATACACAAACCATAACACATTATATACACAAACCATAACACATTATATACACAAACCATAACACACACAAACCATAACACATTATATACATACACAAACCATAACACATTATACATACACAAACCATAACACATTATATACACAAACCATAACACATTATATACACATAACACATTATATACACAAACCATAACACATTATATACATACACAAACCATAACACATTATATACATACACAAACCATAACACATTATATACACAAACCATAACACATTATATACACAAACCATAACACATTATATACATACACAAACCATAACACATTATATACACAAACCATAACACATTACACACAAACCATAACACATTATATACATACACAAACCATAACACATTATATTATATACACAAACCATAACACATTATATACACAAACCATAACACATTATATACACAAACAAACCATTATAACACAAACCATATATACATACACAAACCATAACACATTATATACACAAACCATAACACATTATATACACAAACCATAACACATTATATACATACACAAACCATAACACATTATATACACAAACCATAACACATTATATACATACACAAACCATAACACATTATATACACAAACCATAACACATTATATACACAAACCATAACACATTATATACATACACAAACCATAACACATTATATACACAAAATAACATATTACACAACCATAATACATACACAAACCATAACACATTATATACACAAACCATAACACATTATATACATACACAAACCATAACACATTATATACATACACAAACCATAACACATTATATACACAAACCATAACACATTATATACACACACAAACCATAACACATTATATACACAAACCATAACACATTATATACACAAACCATAACACATTACATACACAAACCATCACAAACCATAACACATTATATATACACAAACCATATTACATACACACACAAACATTATATACACAAACCATAACACATTATATACATACACAAACCATAACACATTATATACATACACAAACCATAACACATTATATACACAAACCATAACACATTATATACACAAACCATAACACATTACATACACACACAAACCATAACACATTATATACACAAACCATAACACATTATATACACAAACCATAACACATTATATACACAAACCATAACACATTACATACACAAACCATAACACATTACATACATACACAAACCATAACACATTATATACACAAACCATAACACATTATATACATACACAAACCATAACACATTACATACACAAACCATAACACATTATATACACAAACCATAACACATTACATACACAAACCATAACACATTACATACACAAACCATAACACATTACATACACAAACCATAACACATTACATACACACACAAACCATAACACATTATTTACACACACAGCTCTGTATAGTTTGTACTGATCCATGTGGTTAGATCCCAACCTGCTGCATAATGTGGATCCCTACCTGGTACATGTAGGTGTTAAAGTGGATCCCTACCTGGTACATGTAGGTGTTAAAGTGGATCCCTACCTGGTACATGTAGGTGTTAAAGTGGATCCCTACCTGGTACATGTAGGTGTTAAAGTGGATCCCTACCTGGTACATGTAGGTGTTAAAGTGGATCCCTACCTGGTACATGTAGGTGTTAAAGTGGATCCCATTCGTAAGATGGATCTTCACTGTCGGATTCATGATGGAATATCATTTCAGATCCCAAAACAGACCAACCAATCCCAGAGCGAGAGCGAGAGATAGAGAGAGAGAGGGGGGGAGAGAGATTGTGTCTCCTTTCTCTTGCAATGGGTTTTGATAAGGAGACAAGGAGAGAGGAGGGAGGACGCAAGGACAACTGGGGGGAGACAACATATGATCACCAAATGTAGAGCTTCGCTGAGCAACTATCTTCATTTAGTCCTGTTACAGCCGGTACGACATCCAAAAGAGGTCTACATTCAAATGTACAAGCAACCTATATTTTGTACATTTTTATTTCAATATTTTTTGGAAGTACATACCAGCCGTACCATACCGGCCGTACCATACCGGCCGTACCATACCGGCCGTACCATACCGGCCCGTAACATACCGGCCGTACCATACCGGCCGTAACATACCGGCCGTACCATACCGGCCGTAACATACCGGCCGTAACAGGAGTAAATGAAAATAGTTGCTCAGCAAAACACCATATTTGGTGTTTGGCATTATAATGTGTTCATTATAATGCTTGCAGTTCTGGTGAATGGGAGTTTGAATCAGAGCATCCTGGGAGTTAGAGAGGTCTCTAGAGAGGTCTCTAATGAACACAACTGCTTCAGGTTAGAACAGAATTGTGCATGTTCACTGGCGTCACTCGCTTAGTAATCAATCAGATAAGTATTAAATCTGTATGACTGAATTAACTCAATCTATTAAACTGTCTGAGTCACTGGTGACCCATTTTAGGTCCAATCCTACTGCAAGATTAGCTTTTTGTGTTCACAGCTGACAGACTACTAACACAACACTTAAGGGGTTTATCAGCACAAAACACTATTTTCTCTCACTAACACACACACACACACGCAGCCACGCACACACACTCACACTCTCTTCTTCTCTGTGACACATTCTATCTCTCACTTATCTCACTCTGATACAGTGGGGCAAAAAAGTATTTAGTCAGCCACCAATTGTGCAAGTTCTCCCACTTAAAAAGATGAGAGAGGCCTGTAATTTTCATCATAGGTACACTTCAACTATGACAGACAAAATTAGAAAAAAAAATCTGAAAATCACATTGTAGGATTTTTTATGAATTTATTTGCAAATTATGGTGGAAAATAAGTATTTGGTCATCTACAAACAAGCAAGATTTCTGGCTCTCACAGACCTGTAACTTCTTTAAGAGGCTTCTCTGTCCTCCACTCGTTACCTGTATTAATGGCACCTGTTTGAACTTGTTATCAGTATAAAAAACACCTGTCCACAACCTCAAACAGTCACACTCCAAACTCCACTATGGCCAAGACCAAAGAGCTGTCAAAGGACACCAGAAACAAAATTGTAGACCTGCACCAGGCTGGGAAGACTGAATCTACAATAGGTAAGCAGCTTGGTTTGAAGAAATCAACTGTGGGAGCAAATATTAGGAAATGGAATACATACAAGACCACTGATAATCTCCCTCGATCTGAGGTTCCACGCAAGATCTCACCCCGTGGGGTCAAAATGATCACAAGAATGGTGAGCAAAAATCCCAGAACCACACAGGGGGACCTAGCAAATGACCTGCAGAGAGCTGTGACCAAAGTAACAGAGCCTACCATCAGTAACACACTACGCCGCCAGGGACTCAAATCCTGCAGTGCCAGACGTGTCCCCCTGCTTAAGACAGTACATGTCCAGGCCCGTCTGAAGTTTGCTAGAGAGCATTTGGATGATCCAGAAGAAGATTGGGAGAATGTCATATGGTCAGATGTAACCAAAATAAAAAATTTGGGTAAAAACTCAACTCGTCGTGTTTGGAGAACAAAGAATGCTGAGTTGGCATCAAAAGAACACCATACCTACTGTGAAGCATGGGGGTGGAAACATCATGTTTTGGGGCTGTTTTTCTGCAAAGGGTCCAGGACGACTGATCCGTGTAAAGGAAAGAATGAATGGGGCCATGTATCGTGAGATTTTGAGTGAAAACCTCCTTCCATCAGCAAGGGCATTGAAGATGAAACGTGGCTGGGTCTTTCAGCATGACAATGATCCCAAACACACCGCCCGGGCAACGAAGGAGTGGCTTCGTAAGAAGCATTTCAAGTTCCTGGAGTGGCCTAGCCAGTCTCCAGATCTCAACCCCATAGAAAATCTTTGGAGGGAGTTGAAAGTCCGTGTTGCCCAGCAACAGCCCCAAAACATCACTGCTCTAGAGGAGATCTGCATGGAGGAATGGGCCAAAATACCAGCAACAGTGTGTGAAAACCTTGTGAAGACTTACAGAAAACGTTTGACCTCTGTCATTGCCAACAAAGGGTATATAACAAAGTATTGAGATAAACTTTTGTTATTGACCAAATACTTATTTTCCACCATAATTTGCAAATAAATTCATAAAAAATCATACAATGTGATTTTCTGGATTTTTTCCCCTAATTTTGTCTTTCATAGTTGAAGTGTACCTATGATGAAAATTACAGGCCTCTCTCATCTTTTTAAGTGGGAGAACTTGCACAATTGGTGGCTGACTAAATACATTTTTGCCCCACTGTATGTCTATAAATAGAGGTGGGCGCAGGACCTCACAACACATATATGAAATATGGAATTTTCCAGATTTAGAATAAGAACTATGCCTGCTGTATGGGGGAGGGGATGAGGACTGAGGGTGAGGGACATGAGCGGGAGATTTGAGAAGGGTGAGATGTTGCCAACATGGAGAGATTGTAGACTGACACATCTCAACATATCTCTAGTCTGCTAGATGGATACTCTGTATGTGACTGGATGTGATGCTAATGTACTTGACATGTAGCCTGTGTACTTAGTTTATTGTGAGTGAGGCAGTCAACATGACTCTGCTTGACATGAGTAGTGTTTATGGTTTGTGGGAAGGTATTAGCAAAAGAGGCTAGCTGCGTGTGGTTTGTTAGCCCTATATTAGCAGAGTAGGCTAGCTGTGTGTGGTTTGTTCTTCTATGGGGACTGCCGAATAACCTTTTTGGAACCTTTTTTTCTAAGAGTGTAGGTAGTCGTCTAATGGAGTAGGCCGTAAACTGCTATAACCTCATTAGTTGAGTGCGTTGAGTTTATTAGCAAGTATTACAATGGGAAACTAGGTGAACATGCTAACCTCATTAACTGAAGTGCAAAGGTTTAGCAGTCTAGGTGTGCATATTTGTTGGCAAGTAATAGTGGTTTAGGCTAGGTGTTAGATCAGGGCAAGGTAGCTAAACCTCATCATGCTAGGAGTTAGTGGTGGATGCTAGAAGTTAGTGGTGGATGCTAGAAGTTAGTGGTGGATGCTAGGTGTTAGCGGTGGAGGCTAGGAGTTAGCGGTGGATGCTAGAAGTTAGTGGTGGATGCTAGAAGTTAGTGGTGGATGCTAGGTGTTAGCGGTGGAGGCTAGGTGTTAGCGGTGGATGCTAGGAGTTAGTGATGGATGCTAGGAGTTAGTGGTGGATGCTAGGAGTTAGTGATGGATGCTAGGATTAGTGGTGGATGCTAGGAGTTAGTGATGGATGCTATGATTAGTGATGGATGCTAGGAGTTAGTGATGGATGCTAGGATTAGTGATGGATGCTAGGAGTTAGTGATGGATGCTAGGATTAGTGATGGATGCTGGGAGTTAGTGATGAGTGAGTGGTAGCTGCTAGCGGTGGAGATTAAGATGCTAGGTGTGAGTGGTAGCTGCTAGCGGTGGAGATTAAGATGCTAGGTGTGAGTGGTACATTACATTACATTTAAGTCATTTAGCAGACGCTCTTATCCAGAGCGACTTACAAATTGGTGCGTTCACCTTATGACATCTAGTGGAACAGCCACTTTACAATAGTGCATCTAAATCTTTTAAGGGGGGGGGGGGTGAGCTGCTAGCGGTGGAGGTTAAGATGCTAGGTGTGAGTGGTAGCTGCTAGCGGTGGAGGTTAAGATGCTAGGTGTGAGTGGTAGCTGCTAGCGGTGGAGGTTAGGATGCTAGGTGTGAGTGGTAGCTGCTAACCTCATTAGCTGAGTGCGGATAGAGGTGGATTAGCGGAGCTGATGTGGAGCGGTGTTGACGATCAGCCTGCTTATCTGACTGATCTTATGGACAACCTGTCACTGTCGCATGTACAGTATCGTGTGTGTGTGTGTCTGTGTGCTTATGTGTGTGTCTGCGTGAGTAGATGTCATGAGAGAAAATGAAAAGACAAATGTGCTCGCATATCTTTTACTGTAAGAAACATTAAATCAGTGTGTCAGAGTTTGCTTGACTACATAAAGTTCAGAAGTCTCACGGGGATTGAGAAAGAGAGAGCACAAAGGAGTGGCTCCCCGTTCTGTTTGGCATCTGCGCTCACACACTAATTCCATAGCTGCCTAGCTGCTTTGACCAGGCCCCCGGTGTCCGGTCTGGGGCGTGAAGTCACAGGCTCTGCTGGTCGGCTACTGCGTAGCAACGTAGTTGTGCCCAAATGCCTGTCTGTCTGGGCCCTGCTTGGACCTGGTTGTCAAGGAAACAAAGGAGAGGACCTCAACAGAGACAGCAAGATGAACATGGTTAGAGAGGGTGTGAGAGAGATGGCAGGAGAGAGAACAAGGGAGTGAGAGTGAAAGAGTGAGAGAGAACAAGAGAGTGAGAGAGAGACAGAGAGCGAAATAGTGACAGAGAGAGAGACAGAGACAGTGAGAGAGTGAGAGAGTGACAGAGAGAGAGAGAGAGAGAGACATTGAGAGCGCGAGAGTGAGAGTGCCAATGTGTGAGAGAGAATGAGAGCGTGACAGTGAGAGAGTGAGTGAGTGATTGGGTGAGTGAGTGAGTGAGTGAGTGAGTGAGTGAGTGAGTGAGTGAGTGAGTGAGTGAGTGAGTGAGTGAGTGACAGTGAGAGAGAGGGTGAGAGTGACAGTGAGAGAGAGTGAGAGAAAGAGAGTGACAGTGAGTGAGAGAGAGTGACAGTGTGAGAGAGAGAATGAGAGCGTGACAGTGAGTGAGAGAGAGAGTGACAGTCAGAGAGTGAGTGAGTGAGTGAGTGAGTGAGTGAGTGAGTGAGTGAGTGAGTGAGTGAGCAAGCGAGCCAGTATGGGCTAGCCTATGCAAAAGCACACCTCAGAATCTCAGAATAGCTGCCAGGTTGCCAAGGAACCAAACAATCTCTGATACAAGGTACAACCTACATGTGCAACTGTGCACAGCTGAAGAAGAACCATTTCCTGCTCTCAACATTAGTTCATTAGTTCTGATTATATCTTGACTCAACATGGCCGTCTAGTGACTGTTGGAACAGTTGGCCAGGTAAGTAGAGAGGTCCAGGTCAGTTCAGCAGTGGTCCTCTCCTCTCCACTGGGACTGAGTGATTTCAGCCAGCCTGCAGCTGGTCATATTAGTGAGGACACAGAGACACCTAGTGCCAACAGATGGTACTCTCACTCTTAACATTTACATTTAAGTCATTTAGCAGACGCTCTTATCCAGAGCGACTTACACTTAACATGGAAGGACAGAGGGCAAGAAGGGAGGAAGGATGCATTTAAATAGTATTGGAATAGAGCACTTTTAAGCAGCGGTTCCACACTAGCTTTCACTGATGCATTTGGTGAGAGACAAACACACACACACACACACACACTGGTTAAGTTGAGGGGAGGCGGCCCTAAGCAGTCATGCAGGGTTGTTATTTTAGGACTGAGCATGTTTCCCCTGGCACTGTGACTTAGTGCGTGTGTGTGTGTGTGTGTGTGTGTGTGGATGAATGTGACAGACAGACAGACAGACAGACAGACAGACAGACAGACAGACAGACAGACAGACAGACAGACAGACAGACAGACAGACAGACAGACAGACAGACAGACAGACAGACAGACAGGCATGCTGTGTTTTGGGTTTGGTTACACATACACACACAACACTGGACTTGTTTTGTGTCACACACACAAACACACACCGGCACTGACAAAGAAAGGTGAGAAAATGTACACATTTGAAGCAGCACTCTCTCAGCAGGGAATTAACAGGAGAAGAAATCTGTCACCTCTCTCTCCATCTGCCTCACCCTTTTCTGTCATTGTCTGCCTCTCTTATCTCTCTACTTCTCCTACTAACTAAACCTCTTTGGCCTCCCTCCCTCCCTCCCTCCCTCTCACTCAGCTGTTTCTCTGAGCAAAACTGGAGTTTATCTCTGCTGAACATAGCCATTTTAAAACAGAACATAACATGGAGTGAGCTACCACAGACACACACACACACAGACACACACACACACACACACACAGACACAGACACACACACAGACACACAGACACACACACACACATAGACACACACACACACACACACACTCACACACGTAGTTCCAGAATTAGTAAATTAGTTCATGTGGAAAGGTCGACTCCTGCATTCTAAAATGGCTGTGGTGCCCATGTGTAGGGTGTAATGTAGTACCGGATTGGGTCAAGACTGTAGGGTAGCAATTGCATCACACTAGCTCTCACCGGAACTAGGAATAGGTGGAGAAGAGAGGGGAGGGGGGAGGAGAGGAGGGACAAATGAAGGGGAGGGATGAGGACAGATGGATGTGTGTAGGAGGTCAGGGGGCAGGACACAGGGTGCAGCGTTGCAGTGGCATGGTGAAACTCTACACCCTGTTTGTTTGGCTGCGGTGACAGAGGAACGACAGGAACCTCGCCTGAGAGTGAGGCGTCAGACAGCCCCCTGTCCTTCACACCTCCTTCCTCTACTCTATCTATCCATCATCATCCTCAACGCTCCCTCCACCCCTCCTTCTGTCCTTCCTCTCCTCTGCTACATCTATCCATCCTAGTCCTCACCTCTGCCCTCTCCTCTCCTCTCCATCGTAGTCCTCTCCTCTCCATCGTAGTCCTCTCCTCTCCATCGTAGTCCTCTCCTCTCCATCGTAGTCCTCTCCTCTCCTCTCCATCGTAGTCCTCTCCTCTCCATCGTAGTCCTCTCCTCTCCATCGTAGTCCTCACCTCTGCCTTCTCCTCTCCATCGTAGTCCTCTCCTCTCCATCGTAGTCCTCACCTCTGCCTTCTCCTCTCCATCGTAGTCCTCTCCTCTCCTCTCCATCCTAGTCCTCACCTCTGCCCTCTCCTCTCCTCTCCATTGTAGTCCTCTCCTCTCCATCGTAGTCCTCTCCTCTCCATTGTAGTCCTCTCCTCTCCATCGTAGTCCTCTCCTCTCCATCGTAGTCCTCTCCATCGTAGTCCTCTCCTCTCCCCTCCACTCCTCTCCTCTCCCCTCCACTCCTCTCCTCTCCATCGTAGTCCTCTCCTCTCCCCTCCACTCCTCTCCATCGTAGTCCTCTCCTCTCCCTCGTAGTCCTCTCCTCTCCATCGTAGTCCTCTCCTCTCCATCGTAGTCCTCTCCTCTCCATCGTAGTCCTCTCCTCTCCCCTCCACTCCTCTCCTCTCCATCGTAGTCCTCTCCTCTCCATCGTAGTCCTCTCTCCTCCACTCCTCTCCTCTCCTCTCCATCGTAGTACTCTCCTCTCCATTGTAGTCCTCTCCTCTCCATCGTAGTCCTCCCCTCTCCATCGTAGTCCTCTCCTCTCCACTCCTCTCCTCTCCATCGTAGTCCTCTCCTCTCCATCGTAGTCCTCTCCTCTCCATCGTAGTCCTCTCCTCTCCATCGTAGTCCTCTCCTCTCCATCGTAGTCCTCTCCATCGTAGTCCTCTCCTCTCCATCGTAGTCCTCTCCTCTCCATCGTAGTCCTCTCCTCTCCATCGTAGTCCTCTCCCCTCCTCCGTAGTCCTCTCCCCTCCTCTCCTCTCCTCTCCATCGTAGCCCTCTCCTCTCCCCTCCTCTCCTCTCCTCTCCTCTTCATCTCTCCCTCCTCTTTTTCTCTTCTGCATTTTGCTTTTATCAGCAGAATCTCTCAGAGACAATGATAGTTCTGATAACTGACAGGAGTGTGTGTGTGTGTGTGTGATGGTTTGAGCAACATAGAATATGAATCGTAACTATGACATTCTGTTGACCCTCAAGGAGATTCTGAAAATACATTGCTGGTTGTATTACACACCACATCTGCAAACATTCACTCACACACAGAACTACGGTAGCAGTGACGTTGTCACCTTCACTGTGACTTAAAATCAAATTGTATTGGTCACATACACTTGGTTAGCAGATGTTAATGTGAGTGTAGCGAAATGCTTGTGCTTCTAGTTCCGACAGTGCAGTAATATCTAACAAGTAATCTAACAAATGTACAACAACTACCTAATACACACAAATGTAAAGGGATGAATATAATATGTACATATAAATATATGGATGAGCGATGGCTGTGTGGCATAGGCAAGATGCAGTAGATGGTATAGAATACAGTGAGATGAGTAATGTAGGATATGTAAACATTATTAAAAGTGGCATTATTTAAAGTGACTAGTGATACCTTTATTAAGTCCATTTATTAAAGTGGCCAGAGATTTGAGTCTGTATGTTGGCAGCAGCCGCTCAATGTTAGTGATGGCTGTTTAACAGTCTGATTGCCTTGAGATAGAAGCTCGCCTTCTGGATGATAGTGGGGTGAACAGGCAGTGGCTCGGGTGGTTGTTGTCCTTGATGATATTTTTGGCCTTCCTGTGACATTGGGTGCTGTAGGTGTTCTGGAGGGCAGGTAGTTTGCCCCCGGTGATGCATTGTACAGACCTCTCTACCCTCTGGAGAGCCTTACGGTTGTGGGTGGTGCAGTTGCCATACCAAGCGGTGATACAGCCCGACAGGATGCTCTCGATTGTGCATCT